>NC_058131.1:194530488-194628678 GCF_016433145.1 Gracilinanus agilis | reverse complement strand
ATTGGCTTCAGAATAGACCAAGGCCAAGGCTGAATTTTGACTGGCTTCTTATCAGGAAGCTAAGTTGGGGAGTATCCCTCTCAGGGTCAAATTGCCCCTGCTAAGATTTTGGCCTTGGCTATACCAGGCAGCAGCATTCCTGGTCAAAGGGGAACAGTGTTAACCCTTTAAATTCAGGTTTGTTAGGAACTTAAAGCTTTTCAATTAGGCCACAATACTTTTCAGCAAGAAATCACAAGGATCATAAAAAGTCAAAAGAGGAGTCTCAGATTTTTATCTATTCTCTTATTGGCTTCCCACATCTTAAGATTTGTATTTTCCTATGAAGGCATATGTTTTATCAAGAACTATCCACAGTCTATGTTAAATGTATATGCCTTCTTTAAGTAGTATTAAAAAAATAAAGTTGAACAAAAAGGAATTGCTTTAGGGAGCTATGATTTGTCCAGATTTTGTAGGACCTGCACCTTATAGATTACCTTGATTCCAGAAATTCTGAGCTGCAATGGAATATGGTCAATTGGGTGTCTTCACTAAGAATATAACCAATATGGTGGGCCCTGGGGAACATATAGCTACTAATATGCCTGGATAAAGGCATATCAGCCCAAGTTGGAAATGGAGCAGAACAAAGCTTTGATTAGCAATGATTTTGGGTGATGAGAAGGTGTTCGAATATATAGAAAGATATTGAGAAAAACAATTACTCTCTTCCCACCTTGATTCCCCCAACCTCACAAAAGCTTTAATTTACTATGCAGCAAACAAATAACAAAACTGAATTCTCAGAAATATAATATTCTTTTCTTAACCAAATCAATGGAACTGTATAACTAAGAAGAGCATTTCCTATATTTCTAGATATTAATAGAGTTAATTTTTATTTGAGCCATAAAATCTATATGGAATAACCCTGATTATGAATCTCATTTATACCTCACTTTTATGCAAGACAGTTGCCAGGTCTAACTTGACAGATCGGAGCATATTTTATCTGTGGATTATGGTTCTGTTCTGTCTTTCTGTTTCTCAGAGGATTGTTTTAGGGAAACAAAAAAAAATGATGTGACTATTTTAATTGATTGGTGATTTAAACTCTGAAGGATTTGTTTTTTCCCTGATCCCTCCTGCCTTGTTTAAGTATTACCATAAGATTTGATTTTAAGGGTAAAAAACTCAAAATGTGGGTGGAAAAGAGAGAACAGATGAAAAGAATGGGAGGTTTTTCTAGTCCTGTCCAATTCTTTCATTCAAAAAATGTTTATTGAACACCTACTAATGAACTGAATCTCTGGGATGGATGCTGTGTTGGGTACTTTCCACTGAAAGCTGTATTGGCAAACATGTATTGGCTGCTGTTTATAATCCCACTCAACTGTAGGTTAGAAATTGGCCTCTTTGATGATTCACTCCATTTGTATCTGCTGGCTGTGAAGAATTTATGAACAGAAATTTTAAAATTTATTTTAGTTGAAGCAAGCTAATTAAAAAGGATCAGAACCTCTCATTTTGTTGTTTTAAGTTCCTCCCAAGAATGGAAACTTTCTCTTCTTTTAAAGATCCAGCAGCTGTTATGCATGTAACATACAGAGAACTGTCTCAGGGTGAAATGACTTGCTCAGGTTCAAACAGTCTGCACATATAAGAAGCAAGGCTTTGCACCCAGATCATTCTGATTGAGAATGTCTTTACTTCTTTTTCTTCCCCTAATCACCATACTCTGCTGCCACTCTAACTTAAAATTTATCAGAATAAAAACACCTAAGATAGATTTTTTTTTGGGTGTAGAGGACTAGGAATAATGATAAGGATATGAAATTCATATCAAAGCAAACTTATTGGCTTTTCTCTATTCTTTTATGATTGTGTAAGATGTATGATTGCTAAAGGGGAAGCTGTTGTATGATAGACTCTACCTGGAAGTCATAGGACTGGAGGTTTCCTTGAGGCAAAAGATAGAGACAAGGAGACCTGGGTAATTTCAGCGTAATGCTGGGGCATCCTTTAATTGAGGCTTCATCTTGGTACTTTCTTCACCCCCACATTTGTAAGCTCAGACTTATAATATATATATATATATATATATATGTTTTCTACCTGCCTGTCCTATAGTGCACTATGGCTACCGTACCACCTTGACAACTTAAGAAAGAACTTTATTATCTTTATTCAGCTAAAGTTTCATTATATTTCGTATTGTAGTTAATGGCTATAGCCAGGTGCCTGGTCTCCTTGGTGTCCCTGGTCCAGATGGCCTGGCTGCTGACTTGCTGAACTCTGGAGCTAGTGTTGCTTGTAGTGCTGGACCTTTTTTGTTCCTCACAAAGGACATGATCTGAATCTACCTAAGTCTAGACCTTCCTGGAAGTTTTCTATTTCATCTTCTGGTTCACCAATGAGTTTTATGGCTCCATGGAAGGTTAGGAATAGATGTTATTATAGTTAAGAGTTGGACTAGATAGCCATTGAGGTTCTTTGTATTTCTCAAATTTCAGGACTCTGTACTTCTGAATAGGACTTTAATACTGCAAACATGGTTGAAAAGGATAATAGAAAGGAAACAGATATCATCAAATGAATGAAAAGATGGGCATTAAGCATAAACAGAGAAGGCACAGAGTGATGTAATTTTAGAGTCAGAAGATCAGGATCTGAAAGTTGTGTGGCAATCTGTAAAATTAGAGAATTAGAAGAGGGAATTTTAGAGGTGTCTTTGAGCTTGAAAATCCTACTCGTAATCCATGAAACATTGTATAAATATGCTGTTATTTTTTACTGAAAATATTTGTTATTAAGAATTGGTCAATTAATAAACATTTATTAAGCAGTTGCTCTCTGCTAGGCATTATACTGAGTGTGAAAGATACAAAAAGAGGCAAAAACATCAGCCCTGCCTTGACAAAGTTTACAATCAAATGCAAAAATATAAGAAAAACAGTATAGAGTATAAATGGAAAGTAATTAACAAAAGGAATTGAGAGACCCCATGATACATTATTTCTAGTTCTATGTTAACCTTCCAGAATAGTTGTATAAGGCTTTTTAAAATGACATGGCTATAAAAGAGGTCTATGTAGCTTTGTTTGCAGTGCAGGTGGTATATCTTCTTTTATGTTTAAAATTCAGTATCACAATTTTAAATTCATTGACAAAATTCAGAATGAAGATAGAGCTATACGTGTAAATAGCCCTGATTTGGGAGTAATAATTTTACTTGAGAGAAGGAACAAGCTTTTCAGTTGTATTGTTGTAGATAATTGGAAAAGACAGCATGTTTTCCAAACCTGCTGTCTATTTAGCATTCCCTTGAATGGTTGTCCATGCTCATTTGGGGATTTTTCTTCCCCAGCTTCAGAGATTTCACTTTTGATATCTACAAATTGGATGTATTATTTCCACTGACTCTAAGGAAAATGGAGGTCATTGCTGCTTCAGAAAACTCTTTGTACTCTTAGATATTTAGGAAATATCTTTAAAAAACAGAAGGTAATAGAATTACCTAAAAAAACCTCACATAATAAACAGTATTTAAGTGGCTGGTTTATTGAATGATCTTTGGAATTTGATGAACAAACAGGATCAAAAGTAATGTATACAAAGAAGCTCACCTTGGAAAGGAATATATGCAAAAGTCTTAAAAGAAATTAGTTCAGAGTAAAGAGACATCAGATATTAGCACTGATGAAAAATTTATTTAATACTAAACTTTTCTTATAGATGTAGCAAATGAATCTAAATGTAAAGACAGCAGATAGTTCTGGAAATATGACATGACATACAATATGTAATTTTATTTAATATATTTTTATTGTTATTTAACATATTTTACATTTGTTTAACATATATTACAATGATAATAATTATACTTTACCAAGTCTCCCTTTTCTCAACTGAATAACACCTAAGCAAAACAAACTAACAAAATATCTTCCTTTGTATTGCTAATCCTCCTCTTCCGCCTCTAATAAATTGTGGGAAATGTTTTTCATTGTCTGCTTTCTGGGGTCAAGTTTATTCATCACAACTAATCAGGGTCCACCTTTCTTTTAATGTTGTCTTCCTTTATATTATTGTAGTCACTAGATATATTGGCCTGCAATTATTTATTTAATTTCTGTCTTATTGCTATAGCTAGCATTTTTATTTAAAAAAAATATTTTTCCCCAAATGACATATAAAAACAATTTTAGACATTTGTTTCAAATGAGTTCTAAGTTCTCTTCCTCCCTTGCACCATCCTTCCCCTTAACCCTCCCTGAGGCAGTAGGCAATTTGCTATAGATTTTACAAATTCAATCATGTAAAGCATTTTTCCATATTAATCATTTTATGGAATAGATCTCAAGCAAACAAAAAAGAAAGAGTGAAATATAGTATGTTTTTCTCTGCCTTCAAACTCCATCAGTTCTTTCTCTGAAAGCTACTGATATTTTTCACCATGAATCTTTGGGATTGTCTTGGATAATTATGTTGCTCAAAATAGCTTGGTCATTCACACTTTTTCATCAAACAATATTGCTGTTACTTTGAATTATTTTCTTTTGGTTCTACTCATTTCACTTTGCATCAGTTAATGTAAATTTTTTCAGGTTTTTCTAAGATCCTCCTGGTCATCATTTCTTATAGGACAATAGTATTCCACTACAATCATATACCACAACATGTTCAGCCATTCTCCAACTGATGTACATCTCAATTTCTAATTCTTTGCAATTACAAAAAGAGCTGGTATAAATATTTTTTTTTACAAATATGTCATTTTCTCTTTTTTTGAATTGCTTTGGTATATAGACCTAGTAGGAGTATTGACAGATTTACACAGTTTTAGATTCATTATGACAAACTTCCAAATTACTCTTCAGAATGGTCAGATCAGATTACAACTCCAGCGGTGTATTAGTGACCCAATTTTCCCACATCCCCTCCAATATTTATAATTTTCCTTGGCATATTGGCTAATCCCATAGGTATGAGGTAGTACTTCAAAGCTATTTTAATTCACATTTCTCTAATCAAGAATGATTTGGTGGATTTTTACATAGTTAGCATATCTAAAACATTATTGAATAATAGTGGTAATAATGGGCATCCTCGCTTCATCCTCAGTCTTATTGGAAAAGTTTCCAGCTTAACCCCATTACAGATAATGCTTGCTGATGGTTTTGGATAGATATGTTGTAGTTTAGTTGTTGAATTGTGTCAGACTCTTCATGACCTAGTAGACCATATTGTTCATGGATTTTTCTTGGCAAAGATACTGGAGTTGTTTTCAGTTTCTTTTTTCAGTGGATTAAGGGAAACAGAATTTAAGTGACTTGCCCAGGGTCACAAAGATAATAAGTACCTGAGGCAGGATTTGAACTCAGGTCTTCTCAACTCCAGGCTCAACCCTCTATTCACTAAGCTATCTAGTTGCCTCCTTAGATAGATACTACTTAACCTTTTAAGGAAAACTCCATTTATTCCTATGCTTTCTACTGTTTTTAGTAGGATTAAATGTTGTATTTTGTCAAAATCCTTTTTTCTATATTGAGATAACTATAGAATTTTTATTGGTTTTGTTATTGATATAGTCAAATTTAATGTTAGTTTTCCTAATTTTGAATTAGCCCTGCTTTCCTGGCATGAATTCTTCCTTTGTCATAATGTATAATCTTTGTGGTATACTGCTTTAATCTCCTTGCTAGTATTTTATTTAATTTTTTTGCATCAATATTAGTAGGAAAATTGGTTTATAGTTTTCTTTCTCTGCTTTTGCTCTTCCTGATTTAGGTAATAGCATTATCTTTGTGTTTTAAAAGGCATTTTATGGAACTTTTTCTTGCCTATTTTTCCAAATAGTTTATATAGTATTAGAATGGATTGCTCTTTAAATGTTTGGTACAATTCCTTTGTGAATCCATCTGGTCCTGGCGATGTTCTATTTATTTCAGAAAGTATCTCACAGAAGTGTTCCAAAGTGTTATGAGCAGTGCTTATATCATTTTTGGGATACATATTTTCTCTGCTAAGAAGATAATTTGAAGGGAATACGCACTTTGTCATATGTATGTCTTATGAACATCACCAATGAGAACCCCAGATAATTACTCCTGCAAACACAGAGCTCCTTTTTTATAGTCAAATGGCTTCTGTTATTTTAGTGATGTATTTATCACTGACATAAGAAAATGACAGAAAAGTAGAGGTGAAGACTGATTATAAGAGCTTCAATTGGCAGGGCTTAAATAATAAATTCAGATAGAATTAGAAATGGAAAAGTGATAGTGGGCTGGCATCATCAGAGAAATCTCCATCTAGGAGGAAGGCTTTACATTGGGCTCATCCTTAAGGTATTTAAAATCTAACAGATAAGATAGGATATACATACATGCATACAATGACTAGCAGATATAATAAGGAAGATTTCCTTTCGTTTCTCAATGGAACTGGGCATAGCTTGATGGAGTAGCTTGGTTAAAAGGTTGAAGGCCATTTTCTTTAACCTCACCTGCCTGTGGCATTGCAGGGCACAATGGCCTACAATTACTCCTGGCAGCTGAACACACACATTAAATAGGCAGGTTGACAGAAATTGAACTTTTTAAGAGTGCCTTTGGGGAGGAAGGATAATTTCATTCTCTATTGCTGTCTTCTGTAAATCCCTCAGAGAGGAAGAAATAAACCTATTATAATAGTGCCTTCCTGTACCCTTCAGCTAAATCCTGCTGCCAGGCTGTAGTGGTGCGTGCTCGGTATACTCAAAGGCCAGGAGTAAGTCTGAGACTAAGTACACATGGCTTCCCTGGGAGCTGGGCTAGAAGGAAGTTGTCAAGATTAGATATGAGCACAATCACTGAACAAAAATTACTTACCAACAGAAAATACAAAGTAAATTCCACAATAGATTATACCTGCGGAATTTTTTTCTGAAATCTCAGCATCCTTATCTCTCTCCTTATCTTTCCCCACCCCATAACTAGTTTTTTTTCGGTTAAATAATACCATTTTTGTATGTTATTGAATGGAAGGAAGTGTTGTTATTGGCAGAAAACTTTGAGAAGTTTCTCAGATTCATCTAAAAAGCTTGCATTTAATCGACATTAAATTGAACAAATAGTACAGTGCTTTAAGCAAGTCCTGTATTTGATATCAGCATTATTGATTTTGGGAGAGATATAATGGGATTCTGAAGCTAGTGGAAGTGTTTGGGTTTTGGGGGTGGGATAAGATGGGTCAGACACAAGCACAAATGACTATAATATGTGACATTATAAGATGAGAGCATTTGGGAGAACAAGAGTACAAGCTATGTGAGGCAAGGGGGCTTGTTATGGAGGAAGATGGAGAGGGATGTATTGTGGAAGAGGTGGTAGTGGTGCAAGTGGCATTGGGAGTATGGGAGAAAGATACCATTTTGCATAATTGGAACAGGAAAAATTTCCATTTTGAGTTATGTGGATGGCCACAAGAGTAAAGCTGAACCCTAAAACCACCATAAGCAATTACTGTGCTAGTGTAATATACATTGCATTTACAGTAATAGCCACCCAAGTGTGACTTACATAAGCTAAAAACCAAGAACAGTGTCTCATTCTCATTTTCTGTCCTTAATAGATAGGGGTAAGGTGGGCCGTTTTCATTGATGCTTTTTGAATAGAAGAGTAAGTGATGAAGGTAGCAAATAACGAAAATTAATCTAGCAAAGGTGGGTAGGATGGATTAGAACAGAGAGTGATTAGGAAGAAGAAGGTTATTTAAGAGGCTATTATTCTCAGGTGTGAAGTAAAAAGTTCCTGAGGTGTGTGATAATAACGATTCAGAGGAATAGATGTGAGTTATTAAAAGAAGTCTCAGTAGCATCTAATAACTGACTGGGTGTTGGGAGACACAGACAATACCAAAGCTTTAGTTAGTCAGTCAACAAGCATTTATTAAGTGCTTTGTTATGTGCTAAGTAGGGTGCTAAATAAAGGTCTGATCATGCTACCCCTATGCTATAAACTTCTTATCTAAAGAAAGGAAAAAGTGTCTCTATGCTCAAAGAGCATTTTTTAATGTTCTATTATGTTCTAAAATTTAATGTTCTAAATTCTAAATCATGTTCTAAAACATGATTCACTCTCCAAACAATAAAAGAAAAACCCTATTAAAATCTAAGTATGCATAAATATATATGATATATATAAACACACAAATACATTTATTTATGGATATATAGACATATCTTGCATATATATAGCTTGTTTTGTGTATAGATGCATATGTGTGTATGTCTGAATCTATATCTACATATAGTAAAAATAGTAAGTAATCTTAGTAGGAAAAGCATTAGATGGGGGAGGTAGAGAGACTGGTTTCTTTCAGGGAATGAGATTTGAATTGTCTTCTATGAGGTAGAAGGGAAAACATTCCAGGCATGGGAAACAACCATGAAAAGGCACAGAATTGGGAGATAGATGGTGATAACTTGGAAATAAATGCAGAACTACCAAGAAGTCTGAAAATCCACTCTTTAATCAGGAGAAAAGGATTATGGTTAAATATTCTGGTCATCATACAGAGTCATGAGCTAAATACCAACAAAACCTAAAGACTCTGAGACTACAGGAATAGTACCTCCCTGGAGAAAATATAGCTCTCAGTGCCAACTCGAAAGAGATACTGAGCCCGATGAGTCTTCTTATTCTTTTTGGGAAGCCTACAAAGACTCACCACAAACAGGTATGTAGACCTCTTTGCAGTCAATAGCTATGGTATTAGGGAACAGTCAGCTGTAACAAATTAAATCCAAAGGTCAAACTCAGGAGCTGGGCTTCCTAAGAGGAAACTTTTATCCAATAGAAAAGTCTTTCAAAACAAATAGGTGCTTAACATTCAAATCAAAATAGGGGTACTTGGCACTGGGATTTCTCAAAAGTAAAAATAAACTGAGCTATCCAAAAATCCATATTGACAATGGCATATCCAGTGGGAAGAACTGTGAGGAGGCCAAGGGTTCTGGACTCTAGAGTTAACAGAACCAGAACACTGTACACATAATAGCAATATTTCTCGATAAACAGTTGCAGATGACTTAGCTATTCTCAGAAATAGTCACCCAAGACAATCTTCCAGGACTCATGATGAAAGATACTAGCCACCTCCAGAGAAAGAACTGATGGAGTCTGAATGTAGACTGAAATATACTATATTTTGCAAAGTTTCTTCATTTTTTGTTCAAGTTTTCTTTGGCAAAAGGACTAATATAGGAAAATGTTTTATATAATGGCACTTACAAAAATTCTGTATCAGAGTGTTTACAAGGAAGGATGAGTGGAAGGAGGGAGAGAATTTGGAATTCAAAATATAAAAAAGTTAAAAATTATTTTATATGTATTGAAGGGAAAATAAAATATTAAAAAAGGAGGACTAATAGCTCTGGTGGTTTGTTGAGCCTTTTCCCAGGCTAGTCACTGAACTTTAATGTTAACCTGGCACTGAATTTTCACCTGTGGCTCCAAGAAACTGTAGCATGTGCAGTGGCCATACCCTAGTAAACCATCTCTGTAAATGGAGTAAGTCGAGGATAACTGAAGGACCACAAAACCACTGATAAGTGAGAGAGGTGACTACCTCAAGCATGTGAAGATGTCCCCTAGTGGAATAGGCAGATGAGGACAATTTGTTTCAATGGCCATGAAGGTGGCTGAAGCATTTGCTAAGGAGTGTTTAGAATGTGGTTAGACATTGAAGACGCCTCCCATGCCATCACTAATTATCCCGATATTTGTTTTGCCACTGGATTTTGATGATTCTTGAAAAAACAGTGAGACTGATAATTTTGTGTAACTGCCTTATTGAAATCCAATTCTTATGTGAGTCAAGACATTATTTTGTTATGTTATGTCACTGGTCCTCTTTGAAAATGAAAAACAAACATCAACAACAACTCTTTCTGTTTCTGTTCCTCCCCCCCTCTCTCTTTCTCTCTCTCTTTAAAAGGGAGGTGAGTCATATACTTGGCTGATAGACTTCACTATCTTATAGCCTAAACAAGCTTTGTGAATGGTTGAAAATTATGAATTACTTAGTTTTTATTTTCTGGCTTTCTTCAAATTTTTAATTTATTTCCTGTGGTTAACCATGGGTAACTGAATGAGCAGATACTGAATCAGCAATTAGAGTAGCCCTACTATATTGGACATATAATAGGCACTACCAGCCTTGAAATGGAATTTTTCAGCATTTACTGTAAGAATGTACTTAATACTGATTAACTAGAAGGGAGTTCTTATCTTGACATAGAGAGGGGGCAATTGTTGCTCTTTTTAAAATATAACTTCATGTGTTTATTTTTTAAATTTTATTTTATTTTCCAACAATTACATGTAAAAAGTAACAACAAGTCTCAAATTCTCTCCCTCCTTCTTTCCCTTCTTCCCACCGTCTCCATCCTTCCACATTACAATTGTAAGCAAACATATTTATTTTACATGTGTAATCATGTAAAACATTTTTCCATATTAATCCTTATGTGGAAGGACACTCAAGCAAAATAAATTAAGAAAACACTTTGCTTTGGTCTGGATTCAGATTTCATCAGTTCTTTTTTCTGTAAGTAGATGGCATTTTTTATCGTGAGTCCTTTGGGATTGTTTTGATTCATTCTTTTGCTGAAATAGTTGAGATATTCAGAGTTGTACATTATACCTGTCACTATGTATAATATTCTTCCGGTTCTGTTGATTTCACTTCATGTAAATCTTTCTAGGATTTTCTGAGCTTTTCTTGTTTATCATGTCTTATAACACAATTGTATTCTATTACAATTATATACTATAACTTATTCAACCATTCCCCAACTGATGGGAATCTCCTCATTTTCCAATTCCTTACCACCATAAAAAGAGCTGCTTTAAACATTTTTGTATATGTAGTTCCTTCCTATTTTTTATCATTATATTTCTTTTGGATAAAAATCTAGTAGTGGTATTGCAGGGTGATGTATTGCTTTATACACTTTGGGCATAGGTCTAAATTGCTCTCCAGAATGATTGAATCAGTTCAGAACTCTCCCAACAGTACATTAGAGTTTTAATTTTCCCATATCCCCTCTAAGTTTTGTAATTTTCCTTTTTGTCAATTTGATATGTGTGGGGTGGTGCCTCAAAGTTGATTCAATTAGTAGTTTAGATAATTTTTTTGCATGACTATACAGAGCCTTAATTACTTTGTCTGAAAACTACCTGTTCATATCCTTTGAGCACTTATATGTTGGGAATGACTTGTATTCTTATATATTTAACTAATTTCCTTATGTATTTGAGAAATGCAGTCTCTATTAGAAAGACTTGTAAAAATATTCTGCACCATTATGATTACTGTGTATTGATCTCCTTCCTATTTCCTCCTGATTAGTTTCTGACCACCATCTCCTCTGATTTTCTTTCAACTTTACCACCATCTCTTATCCCTTTCCCCTCCTGTAAGACAAATTTCTATATCCAATTAACTATCTATGTTCTTCCCTCATTGAGCCCATTCTGTTGAGAGTAAGGTTCACAGGTTCCTCTCCCTACCTACCCTATCTTCCCCTCCATTGTAAAAACTCTTTCATGCCTCATTTATATGTGATAATTTATCTCATTCTATTTTCCCTCCCACCTCCTCCCAATGCAGTCCTCTTTATTAAGCCTTAATTGTATTTTTTTATATCTCCTCATCATATTCAACTCACACCCTTGCTCTCTGTTTGTATGTATCTCTTCTAACTACCTTAATAATTTTAAAGTTTTTAGGAGTTATAAGAATCATCTTCTCATGTAGGGATGTAAACAGTGGAACCTTATTAAATATTTTTTGATTTATCTTTCCTGTTTACCTTTTTATCCTTTTCTTGATTCTTGTTTTTGAGAGTCAAATTTTCCATTCAGTTCTGGTATTTTCATCAGGAATGTTTGAAAATCCTCTATTTCATTGAATACCCATTTATTCCCCTGCAGGACATGCTTAGTTTTGCTGTGTAAATGGTTCTTGATTAAAGTCCAAGCTCTACTGCTCTCTGAAATATCATATTCCAGGTACTTCAATCCTCTAAGAATGTAAAACTGCTAAATCTTGTGTTATCCTGATTGTGGATCCATGATATTTGAATTGTTTCTTTTTTGGTTGCTTGCAATATTTTCTCCTTGACCTGAGAGTTCTGGAATTTGGCTTTAAATGAGAGTTATCTTTTTGTTATCTTTTTTTCAGGAAGTGATTAGTGAATTCTTTCAATTTCTATTTTGTCCTCTGGTTCTAGAGTATTAAAGCAATTTTCTTCAATACTTTCTTGTAAGATGATGTCTAAGCTTTATTTTTTGGTCATGAGTTTCAGTAGTAGAGGAATTCTTAGATTATATCTCCTAGATTTATTTTCTAGGTTAGTTGTTTTCCAGTGGAGTATTTCAAATTTTCTTTTATTTTTTGCATTATTTTCATTTTCTTTGATTGTTTTTTGATATTTTTAGGGAGTCATTATCTTTCACTAGCTAAATTTAGATTTTTACTATATGATTTCCTTGAGTGAACATTTGTATATCCCTTTCCATTTGGCCAATTCTACTTTTTAAAATGTCCTTTTCCTGAGTGCCTCTTTTTCCAATTGGCCAGTTCTACTTTTTAAGATCCTCTTCTTTTCAGTGCATTTTTGTATATCTTCTTCCCTTTGGCCAATTCTGCTTTTTAAAAAGTTCCTCTCATCATTAAATTTTTGTGCCTCTTTTATCAATTAGTTAATCCTGCTTTTTCATGATTTTCTTGTTTCACTCTCATTTCTCTTGCCAGTTTTTCTTCTACCTCTCTTTATTTGTTTTTTAAAATCCCTTTTGATCTCCTCCAGTAATTCTTTTTGAGATTGAGAGCAATTCATATTTTTATTGCAGGCTTTGGATGTAGCAATATTGACTTTGTTGTCTTCTTCTGAGTTTGTGTTTTGGTTTTCCCTGTAACCAAAAAAACTTTCTATGTTGAGTTTCTTCTTTTGTTGCTTGCTTATCATCCAGTCTTTTTTTTTGCTTTTAATTTAAAAAACTGTCTAAGTTGGACCCTGTAACTATGGTCAAAGGGAATACTGTTTCAAGCCTCAGGTTGTGTGTGTGTGTGTGTGTGTGTGTGTGTGTGTAGCTGCTTTAAGAGTTGGCTTTGGGGATTGATCAATTTTCAGTTCTTTCAAGGTGGTATGGTTTAAGGAGAGGTATCTTTAATACTATCCTAACCTGAACTCTGATATATGAATAACCACAAACACTCTTTTCCCCTTTGGAATTATGACCAGGGTCCTCTGTTCCCCTGTGGTTATAAGCACTGTACCTTCTTGGTTGCTCTTAAAAACAATTTGTAAATTACCAGATTTTAAAATAAAGCAGTGATTATAAAAACTATCTGGTACTGGCTAAGAAATACAAAGGTAGATCAGTGGAACACATCAGGCATACAACAAATAGCAGTAAAAGATTATAGTGATCTTGTATTTGACAAAATAAAAAATCTAGTATTTGGGGATATGAAATCATTTTTTGGTAAAAATTGCTGGGATAACTGGAAGCTAGTTTGGCAGCAACTAGTTATATCAAAATCCTACACCTTTTACTAAGATAAGATCAAAATGGATACACAATCTAAACATAAAAAGAAAATGTCGTAAGTAAATTAGAAATGTACCCATCAGGTGTATAGACAAGGAGAGGAATTTATGGGACAACAAGAAATTAGTAGCATTGTAAACTATAAAATAGATAATTTTGAGTACATTAAATTAAAAAATATTTTTCACAAATAAAACAAATGCTTCCAAGATTAGAAGGAAATCAAAATATTTGGTGGAGTAGGGGAGGTTTTTATAGACAACCTCTCAGGTAGAGAGCTTATATCTAAAATATATAGGAAACTTTGTAAAATTTATAGATTAAGAGCCATCCATCAACTGGTAAATGAGTAAAAGATATGAATAAAT
This sequence comes from Gracilinanus agilis, assembly GCF_016433145.1. Lineage (NCBI taxonomy): Eukaryota > Metazoa > Chordata > Mammalia > Didelphimorphia > Didelphidae > Gracilinanus > Gracilinanus agilis. The sequence continues at coordinate 194,614,724 of NC_058131.1, read as the reverse complement.
AATTTTCATATGAAGAAATCAAAGCTATGTATAAGTATATGAAAATGCTTTAAATTTATGCTAACTAGAGAAATGCAAACCAAAAAAAAAGCCTTAGATATCACCTAACCCCAATCAAGCTGACTAAAATAAAAAAAAAGAGCAAAATGACAAATGTTGGAAGGGATTTTGAAAAATGGGGACACTAAAACACTGTTGGTGGAACTGTGAAATGATCCAACCATTTTAGAGAGGAATTTGGAATTATACCCAGAGTTATAAAACTGTGTATATCCGAATACCAAGCATCAGCATTGCTGGGTTTGTTTTCCAAGGAAATCATGGAAAGAGGAAAAGAACCCATATGTTCCAAAACATTTATAACAGCTCTCTTTGTGGTGGAAAAGAATTGGCAATTGAGGGGTTGCCTATCAATTGGAGAATGGCTAAATAAATTGTGGTATATGATTGTGATGGAATACTACTGTACACTATGAGTGGACTGATTTAAAAGAAAAGCTTGGAAAAATCTACCTGAAATGATTAACAGTGAATGAGTAGAATTAGGAGAACATTATACACAGACATAGAATTAATGCTGGAAGAATAAACTGTGAGTATTACCTTTTGACAGTGACAGAAAGGTAAAATAGGAAATAATTTATATGAACATGTTGGTCACCCTGATGTTATTTTCTGTGAAGAAGGGAAGATGTGGAGGAGTGGGGATATTTTCAGACAAGATTTATTATATAGATATGAAGAAAAGTAATTTAAACATAAAGGAGATTTGTTATTTCACATGTATATAATCTTTTTCTTTGTATATGGAAATGCTTATTTTTGTTCAGGTTTTCTTAAATTTTGGAATAAATAAAAAAGAAATTTTTAATTACATTCACTTTAAAATGCATTTATTCAATGTAAGATTTGTGTTGTTAAGTTGAAAGCAATTTATCAAGAACATCATCTTTTCAAGGGTGAAACCTGTCTTCTTTTTATTTGTTAGTATTCTTTCTCTTTACTCTGTGTGATATTCTGCAAACAACAGTAAATACTTGTCTGAAAAATGAGAAAGATTATGATTGTGTGGTCTAGAATTGTGGATTCAGTATGATCACATACAATATTTCAGATTGGTTGTTTTATTTAATTGGTCATGAGAAACACTGCAAAAATTTTCTACAAAATACTATTGATTGACAAAATATATTGACTATAACTTCTTCCTGGGGGAAGAATTTTTGAAAAACCTTAAGTATCTATTCATTTCCTATTTTAAGCCCTTGGAAATGAGATGTTTTGCCCTTACTTTTTACAATTAAATTTTATTTGGAAGTATCTGTACTTCCAAATTTTCTCTTGTTCAAATAATCCCTGCTTTAGGAAAAAACCTGCAAATAATCCCTTTTTCACGAGTAGAAGCAATAGATTTTAGCATGTTGTTTAGGACACATTTTGATTTTCATTCTATAAAATTGTCTGCCTTTAAAAAGTTATCTCAAAAATAGTTTGACTCATCCACTTACATCAGAGTCTTCCATGGAGTTTACACATACTCCATATCTGAATGGGATATACATTAAACTGAGCTCTTTTCATTTCAAGAAGAACACATATAAACATGTGCACTTCTCTGATTAACCTTTTTGATGAAAAATGCATGTCATCCATTTTCCCTTGTACTGTTCAATTTGTTAGGCTGTTTTCAGTGTGATGACTTTGAGCAGCACTGAATGACCTTATTAGAGAAACAGTTTCAGCAGTTAATGAGATGCTTCTTTCTTCCCTAATGGTAACCATATGTACTGTTTTATTTATTTGTTTTCCAATAGGTTTTGCCTGGCATTCTGCAGAAGCATTGCTGTATCTTACCAGACAGGAATACAGGTAACCAAATTTCCATTTTTAAAATTTTGGAAACATAGATTTCATTTTTAGTGAAGAAATGTGATTTCACAAGTTAGGCTTTGAGGATTTGTTGTCATTTTTAGAATTGTGCATCAAACTTCGGGAAGTGGGGGAAATGCTCACCTCCACATGCAAGGTGAAATATGTTTTCAGACCAGTTTTCATCTGGAGAAATAGATTTGCAGATTTTGTACTTTTGTTGACTGTCTCTTCTTGAGGAAAACTAGTATTAGTCCTTGTCATTACATTCATTTTGAAGTCTTTTCTTTTGCAATTAAAATGACTGATTCTGGTAAGCAGAGTTCAGAATGCCAGAAACATTGCATTTGAAGTCTGTTTGCAATCGAGGGTCTTATTTTTGATAGGCTAGGTAGGAAATGGATAGATGGTTTGTGCTTAAAGCCTTCTGGATTGCAATGAATAAAAGAACAGGATGGAAGGCTTGAGTCGAAAGATGGTATCACTGAGTAATTTCTCATGGTAGGTTTGAGGCATTTGGTTGGAAGTAGTAAGTGAGGGGCTTTGGGATATTTTCCAAGAAACCTGATGTTGAAAACTTGTCTGAAAGGAAGTTTTGGAACATTGTGCTATTTTGTAGTAAAAAAATAAATCAACTTCACATGTGTTAACTCACAACTCTTATTTACAAAATGTCTTCATCTGAATATTACTATTATGCACAGGAGGAATCCATTTTTCCATTCTAGTTATTTTTATTCTCAAAAAATCTGAAATAACAGAGGAGTGAATGGATTCATATTTGCCCTTTTTCATCTTTGTATTTATTCTTTTTCCTGGAGAGGATGCTGTTAGAAAAATGAACATCAAATGTGTGTAACACAGTTATATCCTCATTTTGTCATGGGACAGCTATAGAGACTTTTAATTTCACTTTCATTATTTTAGATGAGTGTTATTGTTAATTGTAGTAGTACTTTTTATTTTGGCTTGAATTTATAGTTTTATCAGTTACGAGAACTCCCAGCATATATATTCTCTCCATTGATGGAGATTGATCCTTCATCTGTGACACATTTTTTGAAGCTTAAAGTTGCCCAATGTACTGAGAAACTTTCTTTTGGTGACACAATTAGTGTATATCAGAGGCAGTATTTTGATCCAGGATGACTCAAAGACTAGTCCTCTATTTACTACACCCAATTACAGTTTGATATAATAGTATTAAATAAACTGACTTCTATCTGACAGAATATAACATATGGGAGCAAAATTCTTCCAAATATAATTAGCTAACTATATCTGATATAATCCTTAGAATTTTCTTAGTACATGGTCAACAACTTTGTATCACAAGCCATGATACATTCTTGTCATTTAAAAATGATAATGTGTTGAATTCTTGGATTCCTGGTAATAGCTTAATCTGTGTATTTAATCTTTTTCTAATGGAAAAAGAAAGTTTTTATTGCTGACTAAAATCAATGTCAGCTCACACATGAATTCTAGTTGTTCTCATTTTGCCTGTTTACATGAATGGCTGCTGGGAATTCCAGAATTTTATTGCTATAGGGAGCTCACTGATGAAGCTGATTAAACATTTTAACAAAGTGGATTTTCCCCTTAATTTTAAAAATTCAATGGAAATTTTAATAGTCATGTGCTACAAAGAAATTAAGACTTGGCAAATTACATATGAATGCACAATGACCTATTTTAATTAATAAAATGGCAAATGAGTACATCTGTATCATAGAGTTCATTGACTATCTTCCACATATGTTTTTCATTTACATTCCCATGGTCATAATAAAGTGAATTTAGAATTTAATTCATGTTCTTCATGAATTGAATCAAAATAGTTTTCTAATGTGTTATTGAAAGGAGTCTTCTTTGACTATTAGATAATAGTTTCAAGGTTATAATGACAATATTGTAAAATTAAGCTGTTTTTTATTTGCTTTCTCCTGGAATCTACCAAATGACTGACAGCTAAGGCCCAGAAGGCTGGCATTTAGTAACATTTAAGCATGAACAATGAGGGGAATTGCTAGTCAATTTTATTGAAAATGTTTATTTGCTGTAATGCTTTACTTTCAAGTCAGGTGAAAAAAAGACCTAAGGCTCTCACATTGGTTATGGAAAAAGTAAAGATGTTATTAAACAGAGGATGAAGAAAGAGCAGACTGGAATAATAACTGTAAAGTAGTAATTTGTTAAAAATTGAAAAATGAATATTGCCTGGCTGTTACATACAGCAAAATGTGATCTTGGATGTATTAAGCTGTTAAATTATTCAGAAAACGATATTTGGAAAATGTTTTGGGCACACAGACATTATTTAACATTACTATGCATTTTAATCATGCACATGAAATGTACATAAGGAGACAACTTTATTATATCACAATATGGTACACGGATTTTTCTCCTTGGTAATTTATAAATGTGATTTCATATTGCTTCTAAGAATGACCAAGCTGCACATGAGGGATAGTGTGGGATATCTTTCCTTTAATTATTAAAGTTTGAATCTTTTTTTTAGCAGAAGACAAAACTTACATGAGATTTCTATTGTTGATCAGTCAAATAACTGAACACATCTGATTTATCAGAAATAGGGAAATTATGGAGCTAGCAAAAGAAAAAATGTCTACTGGAAATTAAAATTGAAATGATCTTTATTATATCCTGAACTTTATGCATTCTGAAATTCCCCTGTGATTCTAAGTTCAGGCACATTAATTAGTGGATTCCTTTTGTTTTGAGAAAGTTAAAATTTCAAATGATACTTCAAGAGTCAAATAATCCATGTTATTATTCAGCTTATTATTTTTTATAGGAATGGCAAAATGCAAATATGTTTATCTTTGTCAGAATCCAATTGGATATATAAAGCATTACTCTGCTTTACAGGGTGAGGAAGCATGGTGGTAGTGATGGTTGGGGAAAACTCTCTGTCTCAAATATAGTCTGCATGGCCACTTTTAAATTTTTTCAATTCTCTTCTCTGATCATCCTCTGGGCCATATTGGTTCAAAATTCTATGTGCTCCTTGGTCAGTCTCTCTATGTCTAAAAGATGGTAAGACCCTTTTTATATTAAAACCACAGTGTAATTTTTCACTTATTTTTCTTGTTTTTATAAAGATGACAATATCTGAAAAATATCTGAAATTAAAAGTTGCTCATACACCTGAAGCCAGCTGGATATGAGTAATTACATTAAATTTGGAGGCATGTATTATTATTCCATAATTGAACATTTTGGTATTAAACTAATAGAGTTTGGCTATTAGAAATGGGAAAGTAGATATTCTGAAGGTATTTTGTTGATCAAAGATTCATAGAATTTTTGAGCAGGTTTCTAGGTATGAAATAAACATTTGGAATATGATTCATTTAGACAAGATAGATATTGACTCTTTTGGGTGAGAATAAAGGCAAAGATTAGGGGTATTCAAAGGATAGCTTGAACATAATTACTCATAGCTATGCATAGATTGGAAAGTGGCCAATTACCATTGTGATTTAGAATGTGAGTAGCTTTCACAATTTCTGTTGGAAATGTTTCATTACATTATTTGATGCATATTATCATTACTTCTATAGGAGCTCATATTTACTTGTTAAATACTTCAGAGAGATTTGGTTTGGGCTGTTATTTCCTGCCAGACACATGCAATGATTACTCTACAAATCCAAGTATTTACAAAAAATCTTATCTGTCTTCAAGTGCTTTTTTTCAATACAGAGCTAAGATACTAATTTTTGGAGGTAAAGTGTGATAAATAACATATCAAATATTTCATGTGAAAGGAATCTCATTTGTTCCAGATGAGACTACTGTTAAAAGACAAGCAGGTCTTCATTACTTCTAACATTCCTTTGGTTACTATGAATGGTTTTAGTGGTGAAGGTTTAGTGAGACTCTTTGCAACATGCTAAATACTTGAAAATGTTTATATGAGATTTGCCTAGAGTTTGTATATCATGCTTTCTATGAAAGCATGGAAAAGTGTCTATGGCAAGGACCAGAAAGGGAGAGAGACCATTTTTCTAATCTAGTAAAACTTCACACTGCTTTTCTTTACACATTTTATATTTTAGTCAAATTGTTGTATTTTGTGTTTTCTATAAGTGATAATTCATTTTCTTCTTTGTGACTTCGCACACACTTTCTCCTATGTCTGGTATTCTCTCCCTTTTCACCTCTACTTCCTTCTAGCTCACTTCAAATTCAGCCCAAGTGATACTTCTTATATGTGCCTCTTCCCAGTGTATCCAGTGATTAGTCCTCTCCCTACTCCTCTCTCTGAAATGTCTTTAATATATTTTGTGTTTGCTTGCCTATTCACATTTCTTACTCAAGTAGAATTGTAAACTTAAAGATAGGAATGATTTTCTTTTTGTCTTTGTATCCTCAGCACTTAGAACAGCCCTTATCCAAGTGGCACTTAGTAAGTATTTATTACATACTCCTTGAATTAAAATAAATTGAAATCTCTAAGAAATCTCTAAGAAATCTCTATTTTTCCCAACCTTCTACTTGACCTCCAACTAGTTTCTTCTTCAGTTTCTTCCTTCCTAATTCTTTGTTTTTTCTGGTTCTATAAGATCAAAGTCTTTCTTTGGATGTTTGGCATCTACTTACTAGACCTACTCTGAAGTTTAGTACCATGTATGATATCTGAAATAACTTTCTCAATAAAAGTATAAGATTCCTTTTCAAAAAGAATAAGTCATTGGCATAAATTTTGAGTCCAAGAGCCTTTACTAGTCCTCTTTCAGAGCTTTTAGCTCCCTTCAAATCCAGATTTTGTACCCAAACTTTGGGCTAAGTTCTCAATATGTATGTTAACACTCAATGATGGAATACAATTGTGCCACCTTGACACTGACTTCAATGGCTTATGCCTCATTTCTAATGAATGGTGGATTTCTTGTATCTAAGTTTTAGGTTGCCTTGTTCTTCTGGAGAAATCAAAGAATAATTTAGCACACCTTGCTGAGAGAGCAGTGTCATTATTTGTTACATTAATTTTGACTTACTTATTTCATTTAAAGTTTGTATTCGTGTACCAGATATTCAAGACCTCTCATGATCTGCCGTCATCTTACTTTTAAGCATTATCTTGTGTTATACCACAATCAAGAAAAACTGGGTGATTGTCTTTCTCAAATGTCTTCCATTTTCCCATTTCTTTTTTTAAACATTTATTAATATTTATTTTTTAGAAAAGTTAACATGGTTACCTAATTCATGCTCTTACTTTCCCCTTCACCCCCAGCAAGATCCACCCCCCATTATGGCTGATGTGTATTTCCACTGGTTTTAACATGTGTCATTGATCAAGACCTATTTCCAAATTGTTGATAGTTCTATTGGTGTGGTAGTTTCGAGTCTACATCCCCAATCATGTCCGCCTCAACGCATGTGTTCAAGCAGATGTTTTTCTTCTGTGTTACCACTCCTGTAGTTCTTCCTCTGAATGTGGGTAGCATTCTTTTCCATGTTTGTCCTCAGAATTGTCCTGGGTCATTGCATTGCTGCTAGTACAGAAGTTCATTACATTCTATTTTACCACACTATATTGGTCTCTGTGTACAATGTTCTTCTGGTTCTGCTCCTTTCGCTCTGCATCAATTCCTGGAGGTCTTTCCAGTTCACATGGAATTCCTCCAGTTTATTATTCCTTTGAGAACAATAGTATTCCGTCACCAACATATACCACATTTTGTTCAGCCATTCCCCAACTCTATGCATTTCTTTCACCCTTCCCAATGCCTATAAACTTTTAGTCTCCTTAAGTGCTTAATTTTAACCTCTTCTTAAAATGAAACCACAACAGAGACCTTCCTATATTTTTATGATTTTCATTGACAATAATTGCCTTCCCTTACAGACTTCTTCATATAGTACTTTGTTTTGTATGTTTTATAACCACCTATCATGTTATCTACATCATACTATATGACTTGAGGCCATAGACTATGTCTTATGTTTAAATGTTGTATTTCTTCTGTTGCATAGCACATTGCTTGTTGTGAAATTGGTACTTAAAATATTTGGTTGAATAACTTGTCCAAATAATAGATTAATTCAAGTCATTGTGATCAGTCAATCCTTATTTTTAAGTTTTTAGAAGGTTTTTATCTGTGATTTCAGTGGATTTTCTTGTTTGGAAATTTCCTTCCATCAATCCTATTTGACAGCTTGTCTGAAACTTATAGTCTCAGAGAATTTATAGTCTTATAGTCTGTAGAAACTTGTAGTCTTTGAGTATATATGCTCAAGGTCACAGTTAGTCTGAGTTGGAGGCAAGATGTAAGCCCAGTTATTCTTGATTCCATGGCTGGTCTATATGGCATTAAGGGGAAATATGATGGATTTAGAAATACATAATATGAAATAAAATTCCAGCATATCTATTTACTACTCATATAATATAGGGTGAGTTATTTAATTACTTTTGCCCTCAGTTTCCTTATTTGGAAAATGATTGGATTAGATGTTTTCTTATAGCTCTAAGTCTATGATACTTTGATATATATGCCATGTTTCTATTTCAAATAAAGCATTATTAGCATCCTATTAAAACTACCTAGAAGTATTCTGGGTTTGGTTATATTTCTGGATTAGAGCTGACTCATTTTTAGAAGCTATCACCATGGAATCATAACATTATAACACTTTTTCAAAAGTTTCTCTTATAGAAGCTATAGTTACTGTTATTATAGCTTTAAGAGCCAAATGAAATGTTGCAGAAGCAGTAGCTTTAATTGTTATTTTGGAGAGACTGTTGAGAAAGGTGGATTGATAGAAGTAGAAGAGACAATTTTTCTGTTATTTGTTGGAGAGAAGCTAGTTAATATGGAAATGGAACTGTTTTGATTGTTATTTTAAGAAGACAAAGGAAATTCTTGTGAAGAGACTCTTTTTTTGGCATCATGATTTAACTGAATAATGAAACCATATCCAAGACTAAGGAAAACTCATCTGCAGTTTTGGTAAAGTTAGACGTACCTCAGACCTTTCTCATGGCTATAATATCATAAATATTTGTTTTCGTGTTATGTTTCATTATTGCTAATAAATTGTAGTAATACAAATTAATTTGTAAATTCAATATTGAGTTAATCCTAGGAGATCATTAATTTTAACAAATACATAGAGTCATAAGTATAATTGCTTATGGGCAAAGATGTTTCTCTAACCTACTAAATAGTATTTAATAAATTGGGAAAAAATTTCTGAGTTAATTTACTAATTAGTAAGAAAGGTTGTAACTATTTTAGTTAATGAGAAAAAATAGCTAAACATATTACTTAATTACCTTAGAATTTGGGATGATAAGAATTAACATGATAAATGTTGAGGGATACAGTTGAGATTAACAAATGAGATTAACTGACCCTGTATAATCCTTCTATAGCATCATAGATGTATAATTATAAATTATTTGTAATGATCATCTGATTCGATTTCTATATTTGTTTAGCTCTCTTTATATTGTACACTCTTACTTTTCTATAGTTGAGCTTGCTTTCTACAAAGGCAGAGGCTTAACCACACTGATCTAAGTCAGTGGCCCACTTGCACATATCCAAGATGCAGCTGGAAATTCTTCACCCTTTTCCCTAGAAATGTGTATTTTTATTTGCTTTGAAAGTCTTTCATGGTTCCATTTACATAAATTTCTTTCCTACCTTTATATAGAGAGGAATTAGTCTAGTTTATGCCTCTTACCTTTGGGTCCTCTGGGGAAAACTTTTAATCTTGTAAGCCTTATGTCCCCATTTGAGCAATTTTATCCATTTTCTGTGATTTAATATGCAGAGATTTTATGGTAGTAGATGGTAGATAATATACTATGTTTTTTTTTCTTTTATTGAAAATGTTTAGCATTGGCTATTTTTTTTTTGACAAAGAGAATTTGGACAGGAAAATTATCAGGAAACCAGTTAGATTTTGGCAGGCCTGGCTTTCTCACCCTGATTATCAATGCATTTTGCTTCAGACTTGCAGTGTCATTGGGGAAAATCAGGCTTAGGCTGTTGTGAGCTTAATAAATTCTTTTACATTTAGATTACACAATTGGCTTGTGTTCTGCCCCTGAGCTCAGTAGCCTCTAGCATTTTCCCATGTCTATCAGGAGACGGCCTGTTCTACAGCCAAGGATAATTTAAAGTTTCAGTAATGAATTAGTTTTAGAGAATGGCAGCCGTGGCCACATTTTGTTGTACAGACTTTTGATAGTTATGCAATAATAAAATTCCAAACAGGTTAAGCAGACAATGATATTCAATTTTAAGATAAATTTTATTTCCACTTGCTAGGGAACATAATGTCTATAAATGTAATAAATATGTACTCTGAGGTAGGGAGGAAACAGAAAGGGCTAGACCTTTGATTTATTTAATATAGCAAATTCAAGGGAGGGAAAAACCTTCTTTCTACATAGATTGATACTGTCTCTGTAACAGAGTACTTACAGAGTTGCTTAGAATGCTGAGAGGTTAGGTGACTTGGCCCAGGTCACATAGCCACATAGCCAGTGTGTGTCAAAAGGGTGATGTCTTATACCCAAGTGTTCCTGACTTTGAGATCAGTTCTCTATCCACCACTATTCAATGTGGCCTCGTATTGGGATGAAATGAAGTAAACATATTTTCCAAATTCTTGGGAATAGGAAAATACAATATTCACTGAAGACACAGGATCAGAATCTCACATTTGGAATGAAAGTCAGAAGATGTCTGGTCAAACCCCTACCTGAAAAAGTATACTTTCTACAATTTACCCAAATGGTCATTGAACACATATTAGGACGTCTAATGAAAGGATCTCTTTTAGTTACTTCTATTTTGTCAGGAACGATTCCTTCTTTCTTCTATGTCCTTTTTATAGTACAAGTGTTAAGGAATGTCCATCAACTATTTGGCTCAAAATAAAGCATATCATTTTTGTTAGTCTGTACAGAAGTTTGGATAAACTTTCATATTTTTTTTTCCAGGAAGAAAATTTACTTTGGACAGTGTAGATTTTTTAGTATTAGATTTGATTAAAAATAACAAATTCTGCTTCAATTTTGGTTACACTGCATTGAACCATTTGATAAAGAGATTGGCTGTTGGGATATGAACAGTTGCTTGGGTGATTTGCACATTTTAATTCAGGAAAGGCAGATGGGACTTAATTGTTTAAATAGTAGGGATGAGTGAGCTTAGGCATTTGGAATCCCCAAAGTTTCTTTTGAAATTGAAGGTTTTAGGGGGCAGCTGGGTAACTCAGTGGATTGGGAGCCAGGCCTAGAGACAGGAAGTACTAGGTTCAAATCTGACCTCAGACACTTCCCAGCTGTGTGACCCTGGTCAAGTCACTTGACCCCCATTGCCTAGCCCTTTCCACTCTTCTGCCTTGGAAGCAATACACAGTATTGATTCCAAGGTGGGAGGTAAGGGTTTTTATTTAAAAAAAAAAGAAAAAAAGAAATTGGAGATTTTGAAAGGCTTTCAATTTAGTGATGTTTTAGTGAACAAATCGATGTAGAAGTCCATTGCCTCTGCACCAAAAGTGACTGAAATAGCAGTGACTAGCTGGGTTTGTCAGGAGGTGGTAGAAGAAGGTGGAAATAGTTCCAGAGAATTACAAAGTACTAATTCTTTACTTTCATTGTCATTATTGGCCCAAGAAGAGGCAGGTAAGGAAACTACCTTTTGGCTACCCTCATATCATAAGGCCAGAGTTTTGGAGCCGACCTAAGAGATAATTATATCCAAGATCCTTGTCCCAGCCCTTTTTTCAATGAGGAAACTAGACCCACTTTCCCATCTGGACAGTTCAGCTATTTTGACTTTTTGTTATTCAGTTGTTTCAGTTCTGTCCAACTCTTCATGAGTCTGTTTGGGGTTTTCTTGGTAAAGGCTCTGAATTTGTTTCCTCTAACTTTTTCTACCTCATTTTGTAGGTGAGGAAACTGAGGCAAACAGGGTGAAGTGATATTGCTCAGAGCCACACATCTAGTAAATGTCTGAGGCCAGATTTGAACTCAGGAAGTTGAATTTTCCTGACTCCAGATCCAGAGTTCTATGCATCGAACCATCTAGCTGCCCCTATATGTTTATGTCCACATATATATATGTATATATATATTTATATATTTATTTATATTTATTTATATTTATATATTTTAATATATTTTTATTTATGTATATTCTATCAAAGCAAAAAGCAAAGATTTGGACAGTAATAAATAAGACCTTTTGACTTTCAATACAAATAATTTTATTTCTACCTGAGAAATCTTCAAGATTTCCAACCTGAGTTTGGTTTTTTGGTTGTTAAGGATCATTAAGTGTGTCATTCAAGGGGAATGTTTAATAAATGTAAACAACTTAAGGGATGAATTCAAAAAGCTTCCCATGGTATTCCCTTAATTTGTTAGTAAACTAAGATCCCTTTTATAAGTGCATTTTATCTGCTATAAGCTTCTCGTCAGAACATCTAGTATATGTGATTTCTTCACTGGGGGTCTCCTACCAAAAAGAGAATACAAGCTTCCTATGATTAAGTGACTATGTCTTAGAGGATTGCCTGAGTTTGGGAAACTTTGTGACAATATTAATCAGGTAGTGAATATAAAAGCCAGAACATATACTCACTTCTTCCTAGCTGCAATTCCATATAAAATATAGTCCACCCACTACAACTGAATTTTGTGATAATTGAAATAAAATTACTATACTCCTAATCCAGGTCTGTATTTAAATAAATTGCTTGGAATTGCATGGCGACCTTTGATACTGCATGGGCTTCCATCTTAGCTATTTGGAGAGTGACTATTAGCTGCTTTTTCAGACTTTATAGATAGCATGTTGTAATTATTTACAGAGAAGTGTGAAACACATTACAGTATATTTGTGTCAAGTTTTATCTTCCTGAGCCCCAAGGTCTAACTAGAAGTCAATATGTTATAGCTTGTTTATTCCTTTTCCTTTAACAAAGAACTGTGTTAATATCTGTTGAATAAAGTGACTATTTCTATAGATAGTTGATCAGGGAAATGATTATGGTAGTTTGTTTGGTTAGAATTCTTAACTAAGGAAATATTGGTCTGTCTTTTTATTTGCATTTTTCTTATAGTCTTTTAGAGAAAACAAATATTTGGTGTGAGAAAAGTCATGTGTGAAATGAAGAATGACCCAGTTCCACTAAATAATTAAGAACTCAAAAACATTCAAATATGGCAAAAAAGATTAAGGTCTTTGCACTGGGTGTTAACCTTATTTTGGAGGTGGTGGGTGAGTTTGACTCTATTAATGTATTAGTATTTGGTGTTTGAATAATATAATTTATTTCATGTTTAATTCATTAGAAATGATAGACAGGCTCGGTAGTTTCATATTAGGAGTTAGTGATGAGAGGCCAATAATCCTTTATTAATATCTTTTGCCCATTATTGTGGTAAAACATTGGCATCCTCAGCCCATGCAGGGGTCTGTTACAGTTGATAAGAATAACTTATTCTAAGCTCCAGAAAACAAAGCCTATATTACATAAGATATGAAAGGTCTTAAGTTTTCTTTGCATTTTTAAGTTTCTCTACTTCTTCCTAATATATTGGTGGAAATGATATGGAAGCCAGAAAAAGTACCCAAGCAAATGGCACCCCTTTGAGGTTCTCAGGGATGAGCAATTCAAGAAAAAAGTCAAGACCTGGATTAGTAACAAAAATTATAACAACTCATATTTTAATAGCATTTTTAAAGGTTTATGGGAGATTCTTTTTCTATGAAAACTCTGTGAGATAGCATGAATCATTGTATCATCAACCTCACTTGAACTGCAGCTGCCTAAAGAGCAGACTCAAGGTCTTGCCATATTTGAGATGAAGCATAATAGATTCAAGGGCCAGCTCTGTATGCATAGAGGAGTTAGATAGGAAACCAAATTGAGGTGGCTTGGCAGGATGAAGATTGACCTCTGGCAGCAAAGGATTATAGGAAGAAAGGAGGACAAAGGACAGAGGCTGGGTATAATTTTCAACACTGATGAAATTTTCGCCTTGCTATCTTTGAAATAATCATTCTTTTGCTATTGGTACATTAAGCAGGAAACATGTCTGAAGAATATTTTTCACCATAGGAAGACACATCTAAATGGTATATGCCTCCCTAGAAAGTGTGAAGTACTTATGTTATAGATTGAATATCTAGCTCACAACATTACTCATTGTTTCCTTCTTGAGCCAACCCAGATATGAACTATGGTCATATCCATGTAAATGATGTCTTTCTCAAAGAACTGATGCCAACCTGGGTTATTTCCTTTTCTCTGTTTCTTGTCTCCATAAAAAAGACTCTTCAATTCTGGCCATTTTATGGTTGGAAGATTTCCCTCACTTGAATTTTGTGTTTGATCTTAGCAATTAAAATTATATTTGCAGTTATGATTATTACCTTAAAGGACCAAATCATTGCTAACACTTATTGTGTGATGAATATTGGGTGTGTGTGTGAGTTACAAAGTTTATAAAGGAGTCTAGGTATGGAGTCTGTCCTGAAGGAGTTTGTATTTTAGGTAGAGAGAAAAGAAGTACAATTCTGAAAGATTAAACAGCAATCCAGACTTGAATGACAGGCAATGAATAAAGATATTATAAAACAATATATTTTCAATTGTCAATTGCAATTATTGCATGTACAATTTTTATTGCTGTCATTTCATTTATGTCTAACTATAATTCCAGTTGAGTTTTCTTGGCAAAGATACTGGAGTGGTTTGCCCCTTCATTTTCAGCACATTGTAGAGATGGGAAACCAAGGCAAACAGGGCTTAGTGACTTGCCAAGGATCACAGAGCTAGTAAGTGTCTGAGGAATAATTTGAACTCAGACAGATGAATCTTCCTGATTTCAAATGCAGCATTTTATTGACCATCCCATGTAGAATCCCTTCTTAAGACCTTTCACTGGATTCTGAATGAATGCTAGTCACTCAGTCAAACAGTATCAAGTGTAGATATTAATCTGATTTTTATTTTAATTTTTAATTTTAATTTTAATTTTTTTATTTTTAATAAAAAATTTTTATTTTAATTGATTGTTTAAGAGTATTTCCTTTTCAATGTATCAAAATTACCCATGAACTCCAAAATATTACAGCTCTACTTTTTATTTGCTTTTTTTTGAGTTCACTTAAAATTTTTACTAAATTAATTAATTTAAAATATTTTCCCATGGTTACATGATTCATGTTCTTTCCCTCCCCACCTCCCACTCCTCCTCTTGTAGCCAATAAGCAATTTCACTGGTTTTTACATGTGTCAGAGCAAGACCTATTTCCATATTATTAATATTTGCATTAGGGTGATTGTTTACTGTCTAAATCCCCAATCATATTCCCATCTACCCATGTGATCAAGAAGTTGTTTTTCTTCTGTGTTTCTACTTCCACAGTTCTTTCTCTGGATGTGGATAGTGTTCTTTATCATAAGTGCCTTAGAGTTGTCCTGTATCATTGCACTGTATAACTCTACTTCTCACAGATTAGATTATAAACTCTGAGATTCAGGACTGCTTTTTCATTCAATTTGTATCTTTCCCACTTCCTAGCCCAGGAAGTTCATTTATATTTGTTGAATGAATGAGTGGCAAAAAGCTCAGAAGTCATTATTCTACCCATGTTAACTTTCTTCTTTTTGGCAGAAATCATAATATTCAAAAATAGGATAAAATAAAACTGAAGTTCCAAACAAACAAAATCAATTGACTCATTATCAGAATGATCTCTGAGTGAAAGATTTGAAGGATGCTTAAAAAATTAGATAAAATACAAGAAGGAGAGAAGTAAGAATGCTGGATTTGGCACAAAAAAGATCTAGCTTCTAATTCTTCCAGTTACTAGCTGTGTGATTATAGAAATGGGGAGGTCAACATGTGGAATTTTCTCTACTTTGTCAAGTGGTACAATAGTTCAGGTTCTCAACCAACATCTCTCAACCAGACTGCAATAATCTCCTATTTGGACACATTTCCTCATTTCTCTCTTCCTTAATCTCTCTTTATATAGTCATCAAAATAATTTCCTAAAGCACAATCTGATCTTGTCACTCCCTACATCAATATGCTCTAGTGGTGGTCTATTACTTTTTAGGATCAAATATTAATTCCCTTGTGCAGAGTTTAAAAAACTTTTTACAATCTGACCCCTTTTTATTATTCCAGATTTATACTTCATTCCTCTTTTTACATTTTCTCTAAAGAAGGAAGAGCACTAGCATTTATTATATCATTACTATGAGGTCAGAACTCTGCTAAGTATTGGGGATGTAAATATAATCATAAAGATAGCTTCTGCCTTTATGGTGCAAANATCCCCTTTATTTCTGAAGAAACTGAGTTACAGAAAACTGAAAGGACTTGCTTGGGATCACAGAGTATCTGAAGCAGGACTTGAACCCATATTTTCCAGACTCCAAGTCCAATATCTTATATCAATGGGCGCTCTATATCATGAAGCTCTAATTATTTTTAAAAATCCAATGCTATATAAAAATATAAATAAGATTAGATAATCAAGACTAAAACATCTACTAGTTTAGCATTTGGAAAAACCTGAGGATGTGAACTACTATGAAAAACAAAAATGGCTGTGAATACTGTTTTGCAATTTGTCAGAAAATGGTTTTAAGCCAGGAACTTCCAGAACATCTCACAAATACCAAATGAATAAATAACCATGAAACAGAGGGAAATGAAAAATTATATCCCTCATATCTATGGAAAGGGAAACCTTCTTTAACTCATCAGAGAATAGAGAAAGTTAGAAAAATAAAAATAGATGATATTGAATATACAAAAAAATTTAAAACTTTTCCATAAATAAAAAGCAAAGCAGAAAGAATAAGATAAAAATATATGGAAAGTTCTATGCATTAATTATCTTTTGATAAAAGTCTGATACCTACTATCTATCAGGATTACACAAATTTGTAAGATTAAACGCCATTCCTAGCTCTGTGACCTTGGGCAAGTCACTTAACCCCATTTGCCTCGGTTTTCTCATCTGTAAAACAAGTGAGACAAGGAAATGACAAACTACCTCAGTATTTTTGCCAAGAAAACCCCTAAGAGGGTCACAAAGAATTAGATATAACTGAAAACAAATGAACAAAATAATAATAATAATAATAACAATAATTGATTGTATTTTAGTTTAAGGATTATAAACTGCTGTGCCTCTTTTATCTCATTTAATCTCACAACAGCTTGTGAGGTGCTATTATTATTATTATTACCATTTTAAAGATGAGGAAAGAAACTTAGATGACTTGTCCAGGGTCATATAGTTAGTAATTTTGGATATAACTCAAGTCCTTCTGACTCCAAGGTGGTACTTCTTCCACGAGGCACTATACACTGTGTATTCTTTTAGTTGGTCGTCCCAAATCTGGGTTTATAACCTTCTTGAGAAAATTACTAATGGTACAAATAAAGACATGCTCATACAAAACTAATTATAACAACTCTATTCCTAAAAGCAACAAAACTGGAAGCAAAACTAATGATTATAACTAACATTTATAGTTTGCTTTAAAATGAATAAACTCCTTTATTTAAATTATTACATTTGAACCTCACAACCAGCCTGTGAGATACATACTGCCATGATAATTACATTCATTTTATAGCTTATGAAACTGAGGCTTATGGAGGGTAAGGTACTTGCCCATGGTCATACAGGCACAAAGTGTCAGGGGACAGGACTTCCATCCAGATCAGAATACTGTGGGTTGGGTTACACCATATTGCCAATTCTACACCCACATATACACACAAGATAATTGGGGAATGACAAATGCTGGTAGATTAATTTAATGGAATATTATTGCATTGTAAGGAATGACAACTATGAAGAGTCCAAAGAATTATGGCTACAATCATAAGTGATACGGAATAAAGAAAATGAAGCCAAAAGAACAATTTACACAATGGTTATTGCTGTGTAAATGATGACAAGATTAAATAGGAAAAATAAACTAAACAATAAAATCCCTCAGGTTAAAAAAAATCAATGGCCAGCATTTGTTAATAACCTTTAAAAGTCAACATGTATGCTCTTTCTCTTTTCCCAAGTGGTAAACTAAAAAAAAGAGAATGATTATATGTACTTGCAACACCAGTAACTCTTTCATCTTGAATTGCTTATTTTGAAGCAATGCTTCATTTGTGGGTGGCTTGTCCCTAAGCTTACTTGGGTTTGTCTGCTTTATCAAGAGTAAGTTTATCAAATTAAAAAAAGAGGGAGATAAGACAAGATAGCATATAGATGAGCAGCTAGAAATATATATATATATATA
Source organism: Gracilinanus agilis (assembly GCF_016433145.1). Lineage (NCBI taxonomy): Eukaryota > Metazoa > Chordata > Mammalia > Didelphimorphia > Didelphidae > Gracilinanus > Gracilinanus agilis. The sequence goes on along the minus strand of NC_058131.1, from coordinate 194,596,514 downwards.
TATGAGCATATATATAGATATAGATATAGATATCTAAACTGAACAGAATCACCAAGCCTTTTCTACGTAATGTTGTTTTCAAAGATTCAGCTCCTCTCCATCTTTTTTTTTTGTTGGTTTTGCTTTGTACATGAAAAACAAATAGTGACAGAAAGAAAAACATGGTGCTTAAATTGCTCTCTGTTGATTTTTTAAAATGTGCTTAAATTACCAAGAGAAATCTCTTTGTTTAAACCTAGTGGTGTTCACCAAGCAAAGATAGATACATTTTCTTAAGCTGCGCTTATTTATTTTTTCTTTCTTCTTTTGTGGGCTTTGGGGGAAGGGATGTATGGAATTTAAAAGTATTTAAGTAGAAGCAACAAATAAAACAAACTAAACTATTTTTGTTAATGCAGCACTTTTTTTCTTCTTCTAGAAGTTAGTGGCTATGGAAGAGAATAGTCAGAGAAAATCAAGTTAACAAGCATTTCTTAAGTGTCTATTATGTGCCAAGCACTGGGTTTGGAATCAAAAGTCCTGGTTTTGAAACCTGGCTTATTTTCAACTGGACTGTGGGCAAGTCCTTTCATTTTTCTGGTCTTCATTTTCTTCCTCTTCTAGAGGAGGGGATTGAACTTAGTTGGTATGGCCCTTCTAGCTTAACGTCACAAAATCACAGAATTTGAAATGGAAGCCATCTAGTCCAACCCATACACAGAAAAAAATATTGAATAAAAACCCACCAGAAAAGTAATCATTTAGCTTCTTTTTGAAGGGTGAATACATGGCCTTCTGAGCTAATTCATTCCACTTAATTTAGTTCTGATTGTTAGGAAGTTTTTCAGAACTTCATTCTTAAATGGCAACTAATTTGCACAGTAGATAGAGCGGGATGTGGAGTCAGGAAGACTTGAATTCAAACCCCCGAATAAGACATAATATGTATACAACCCTGGACAAATTATTTAACTTCTGACTCATTTTCCTAATCTGTAAAATGATTCTACCAATTGCACCTATTTCCTAGGGTTGTTGTGAGGATAAAATGTGACAATATTTGTAAAGTGTTCTGCAAATCTGAGAGCTTTTGTAAAGCTGTCTATAAATGCTTGATATCAAATCTGCCTCTTTGCAGTTTTTACGCATCCTCTTAGTTCTTCCCTTTGGGGTTAAGCAGAATAAGTCTACTCGCTTGAAATAAAATTGTGACATGAATTACAGAGCAAGTCTTTTCTTCCCTTATCTAATTTTATTTTCATACTTCTTTGGCTCTAGGATGCCTATCCTCACTTGGTTATAGAATTGGATATCTGATTCAAAAAAATATTTATTAAGCACCTGTTCTATGTGGTGGATTATGCAGGGAACTGGGAATGCCATGGTGAATAAGACATAGTCCTTGTCCTAGATTTTAAAAGCTAATGGAGAGATAAGCCATGTTCACAAATACCTATAGTACAAGTTAGAATTTAATAGATCCACAGGAGAGTTTAAACCTGGGGAAATCAGGGGAGCATTCTAGAAGGAAATAGAATGTGAGCTGGGCCTGAAAGAAGAGAAGGCTTTCAATAGATGAAGATAAAGAGAGTCTATCCCAGTCAAGTAGAACACTTTGAAGAAATGAAAAGAAATGAGTAAAATCAGGACAATTTTAGGGAATAGTTAATCATCTAGTTTTTCTGGACTGAGTGCTTTTTTAATTGCTATAAATTCGAATTTCCTCTACAATGTGGTATAGTGGAAAGAGGTGGGATTGGAATCATGAGATTGAAGTTCAAATCCTAGCTCTAGTTTTGACTAGCTGTGTCACCCTCAACAAGTTACTAAGCCTCAGTTTCCTTTTATAAAGTAAAGGGATTGAATTAGATAGTTTCCAAAGATGCTGTAGAGTCAAGCCTATCATTTTTTAAGTCATTTTTCATTTGTGTCCAACTCTTTGTCACCCCACTGTTTTTTTTTGGCAAAGATACTAGAATGGTTTGCCATTTCCTTCTCCAGCTTATTTTACACTTGAGGAAACTGAGGCAAACAGGGTGAAGTGATTTGCAAAGGGTCATCCAGCTAATGAGATTTGAGTTTTGACTTCAGGCCCAGCACTCATGCATTGTGCCACCTAGCACCACAGAAGACTTTAAAATATCATAATTCTGAATGTTTAGCCTAAAATGAATTAAACACTATTTGTAAAGAATGCATTTTCATATCAATATCTTTTGCTATGAGCTATTGGGTAAAAAAGTGAGTCAGCTGAATTTTCAGTATAAAATTGTTTTATGTGTAATTTTTTAAAAGGCAACCAAGAAGTATATTTTGTTTGGAAGAATATGAGCTCCTCAAGGGCAGGGATTTCCCCCTTGATTTTGCCCTATATTTCTAGCTGCTACTCTTGTCCTTTGTCCTTAGAAATTGCTTAATAAATGTTTGCCAAGTTAAGTGGGTCTTTTCATTCCCCAGAGTGGAAAATGCATTGGATTGGGATCACCAAATCTAGATCTGAGTCCCAGACTGTAGATAAGTCACTGAGGCTTGCTAAACCTCAGTTTCCTCATCTGTAAAATGTGAATAATATTTTCATTGTCTGCTTGATAAGGCTACAGTGAGGCTCAGGATGAGCCTACAGAGCACCCCGAGATGTGCTTGCTTCCCAATATATTAATGTAGGCTATTATTTTAATTTTAAAATTATGTTTATAATTGCCTGCCACTATGGTAGCAGACTATGTATCTCAGAGAGTACAGAAGACCAGCTATTGCTGACACATTCGGTGGCACAGCTTTGTCTCTGAGTCTGTGTGTTCTTTCCTGGGTGGAGAGCAGGTGCAGTTGAATAGAGTAGGGCAGGTGGCAGAAGGAGTGTGTCTCCTCACTTAGGCTTGACAGAGTGGGAAGTAGCAGCAGAAGCCGAGCAGAATGGGTGGGTGGGGGAGGAGGCCTGCAAGCTGGGCACAGATGCAGGCTGGGCCTGGAGCAGGCGCTGGCTTTCAAGTTTAAATTAAGTAACCCAGGGAGGGAGAATGGGGAGTGCTGGCACGCAGGGCTCAGCCGGGGCCAAATCATCCACAGTAAAAATTTCCCAAAAAAAAAATTAAAAATTAAAAAAAAACATTTCAGTGAGCATTTTTGATATTTTTCTCAATGCAGTAGTGTGTCATAAGAGAAAGAACACTGAGTTTGGAAAGGTCTGAAGCCTTGGATTTGAATCCTGTTTCTCACACTTGCTGTATCAATGTTGGCTTCATCTATGAGCTTCCCTTTGATCCTCTGTAAAATAGATTGGGAAGAGATGATCCCTAAGGCTTTTTCTAGCTTGCAATCCTATGCTCATAGGTATAATAATCACAAAATAAAGCCAAAAACCAAGCCTAGGGTTTGGGGGGAAATGAGGCATGGAGCTGCTCTTAAAAAGTTAAAACTCAGACTTTGTCTCTATATCTGTCTTTTTTTCTTTCTCTCTTTTTCTAATTGGTGAAGGGTAGAGGTAGGGGAAAATTGGGCGAAGAGAGAAATTGGGGAAAGAATATTGTTTCTCAGATGAGGCTGCCCAGATTATACCCCTGAAATTTTTGCCTAGTGCCCTCTTTCTCATTTTGCCTCAGGGTCTTATTGCAGTTTATGCCTCTCTTCTTATTTCCATTCCTTCCAAAGGAAACTCAGAATCTCTATTCTCCTCTGACCCCAATACCTACTCTACAGACACGTCATGAATCCGAGGGTCTCTTGGGCTTTGCCATTCATCTTACCATGGCACTATTATGCCCTCCAGGCTTTCCCACCCATCCTTTATGATGCCTCCCTCCATTTAGGGCAAGTTCCCTGAGAGCTGTGATTGTCTTCTTTTTCTATTGGTTTCTCTAGTTCTTAGCACAGTTCTTTGCCTATAGTAAGAGTCAAGTAGATGTTTTTACTCATTCATTACTTCTACACATCAAGCTGAGTACCTGATACTACACAGTAGACACAATTTTGTTGATTGATTTTTATAGTCCAATATAATTTTCAAAGTGCTTTTTGAATGACCACTCTGCGAATTGTCACAGCACATTTTGTGTATATTTAACATGTAATAATAATAACTGAATTTTCCTAGCCATTTAATGTTTTCAAAAATATTCAATAATGTTTAACTATTAACTCTCTTACTATTTGTGAGAGTCAAATGAGGTAATGCCATTAAGGTACTTCCTCTTGAATGGGTAATTTCTGCCTCCTCTTTCCACTCCACATAACCAGGTGAAAGTAGGTGACTGGGTAAATACCTGCATAGCCCTTTGGCTAATCCATAGATTTTAGGTACATGAACAAAATGAAAATTTATTCTCCAGAAATTTCCCTTTTCTATTACCTTAGTTGATCTTTTTTTGGTGAATTGGTTCCAGGTACTGGCACAAGAGCTTAGTAAATTTTTGTTAATTATTTGGATGATTGTGTTCTCCACGGATGAGCAAAAATCTCCAGGGGGAGAATGCTATTCTCTGGTTCTCAGAGAGCTTCTACTTCTATTCATCAGTTATTTTGATGGCTGGCAACTGCTTGCCTCATATGGCTGGGGATGTGTAGTCTGAATTGATTTTCCAGTGAGAACCTCAGCTTGAACTCCCTCCCACTCACTAGCAATAATCTTCCTGCCTCTATGTGATTGCTGTATTTCAATGAACTTTAATCATGTGAACATGGCATAATTGAGGCACTACAGAAGCATGGTGTATATAGTCTTTGCATTTACAATATAAGATACAAATATAAGAATTTATGATATGAGAAATTTTAAAAAGCAATAAAATAAAATCTAGTAAAACATTAATATGTGAGATAAACATCTATACTCTTCCCTTTCTAGTCAGTCTGTGGCCAGGCCCCCAAATAAGGAGTTCACAGACACAGTTCAAATATTTATTTTCATCTTCCCTAACTGCTCCTTGTGATTGAAGCAAGCAAATACTGACTGTCGCTCTTTCCCTTGTGGCCTCCAAAAGGATTAATGTTCACTTGGTTGATGGAACTTTTGATCTGGGCAGCTCATTTCAGATTCATCTTTGACGGGTCACTGGCAATACGTGTTTAGATATTTATTCCTTTTCATCTTTATTCCTGGATATTAGAGCATTCTAGGTCTTTTTGGCTCCCCAAAGTAATTTCTTTTCAGATCAAAGTTCTTTACACGTTATTGCAGCAAATGTGGGTCCATCTACATAGAGCCAGAGGAACCCATATTTCCTAATCTTATCTAGCAGCCTGGAGGAAATACAGACGGGGGCACCAACACCATTACCCCATATTTTATTACCCTATTCTTGAAAAACCACATGGTTAGTCCTTTTCTTTTTTATCCCTTTGGTTCCTGAAATTTGGCCACTCCTTCTCCTCCTCTTTCCCCTTAGTCATTGTTGCAAGAGGAGGAGGAGATGGAGAGAGGGTGCTATAGAGGGAAAAGGTCTGTTTTACATGCTGTGATTATTCATTCTTTCTTTCCACCTTCATTTCCATGGGTGGCCTGTTTGAATAAGTCTATTTAAAGTTCAGTTGAGTGGGACTTGTTTTAAATTGGCTACCCCATTGTTTTTGCCTTGATATTCTATCCATCTGCTGCTCAACCCTTTGCCCAAGAAGGGGTGGAGAGGAAATGTTGTTTAAATGAGTGCGAGGTATATTGAGTTTGGGAGATATTTGTGATTTATGACAAGTGTGAATTGAAACAGAGTGAGCACCCTGGGAACAGATGTTTTGAATCAAGAGACTCATCATTAGTTAACACTTATTCATAATCATTAGCAGCAGCACGGTGGTGATCAGAGCAGCATTTGTCAACTCTTAGGAGAACATGGAGCCCTGAAGGACTCAGGGCCATGTATACTGGCAATCCTAGTGTGAGATAAATCATAAATAAGGAAGGACACCAAATTATATTCATATCTTTGTGCTAGAAGAAGGATAAGGATTTTACACATATTTTTTCTTAGTAGTGTTAGACAGATTTATTTCATTCAGAAAATCTACATATATTCTGTTAAAATTCTAGTTATTTTCAATAATACTATAATCTTTCTTTCTGCTCTCTTCCTCACTCCATTTCATCAACTTAGCCATATTAGTATGTTTGTATACACACACATTTATATCTATATACATACAGTTTTCCAAAAGTCTGAGTGAAATTATAAACTTATTAAAACACATACACACAGATAACATAATACATGTGTGTTGAATACATATACACACTTTACAACTTATTAAAAATATATATGTATAATACACACACAAAACATGTGTGTTATACAAAACAACACACATATGTATGTCATATTTGTATATGTTATAATACAATGTATGTTTTTGTGTCATTTTATATATAACATACATAATATGTAACATATAAAATATACAGCATGTATGTAATTCTATATATAATATATAGTTCAATTTGAGATAAGTGCAATTTAAAATGATATATTATGCACATATGCATTGTATGTGATACATTCTACATAATTTAAAACTTATCAAGATGTGTATATGACACATAATATATGTCTAATACATATAATAGACAAATACAATTTATATGTATTATATATTTCAATAAGTTTTAAATTGTGACGTATGTGTTTATATATGTACACACATGATGGGGGGACAATATGGTATAGCACATATTGCTGGGTTTAGAGTTAAAGGATCACACATGGAAAATACATTAAAGTTCACTCCCCAATTTACATATGAGGAAAATAAAACCAAAATAAGCGACATGAAAGTACAAAGTCACAAAATTAATAAGTTCTAGAGGTAGGATTTAAGCCAAGGTCATTTGACTCCAAAGTCTCCTTAAAAAGACATGAGTTCTACCTCTGACAAAGCAGGCTATGTAACTTGGTGACAGGTCATTTAGCCTCTCAGTTTCCCAGAACACACACATACACATCTATCTATCTATCTATCTATCTATCTATCTATCTATCTATCTATCTGTCTATCTATATCTACCATCATCAACATCATTGTCACAGTTGAGAATTGTTTAAGGCACTAAATGTTAAATGACATGTTCATAGTCATAGAGTTACTATGTGTCAGAGGAAGAACCTGAAACCAGACCTCCTTGACTAAATAACTAGAGAGACTTTCTGATATTTTTCCTTTTTAAAAGAAAAATTAATTCATATCATTCTATATTAAGGTAAATAGTTGGCATAGTTGGTAGAATTCTATGCCTGGAGTCAAGAAGACCCATGTTCAAACTGGGCTTTAGAATTTACTAGCTGTATAACTGTTTTTCTCAATTCCTTTAAATGTAAGTTGGGGATTAATAATAGCATCCAACTCCATGTTTGTTGTGGGAGTCAAATAAGATAATATTTTTAAATTACATAGCCTAGTAGCTGACACACAGGAGGTGCTCAATAAATGCTAGTTTCCTTATTTCCTTTCTCCATGGATCTAGACAAAGTTGATTAATGAATTACTATAATTCATTTATTTGAATTTAAGCATAAATTTCCTTATCTGTAAAATAAGTATCATACTTGATGATATCTAATATCCTTTCTATTTTTAACATTCTATTGAAGATAGTATTCTACAGTGGAAAGAATTGAGGGACTTGGTTTTACTCCCCAGTTGCAGGACTTATTGCTTCAGCATTTCTGGGGAATTCATCTAAATTTCCAAGGTCCCTATTTTATTATTTATTAACTGAGATAATTAGATTAAATAAATAAAATTAAATAAATAGAAGGCATTTCATTCCCTGGAGAAGTACTATTCAGATTGGTGATTATTCACATAGTCTACTTTGTCTAACTGACAGAAGACTCTTCACAAAAACCAACATATTGCTCTCCCACCATATTCTTGCCATGTTGTACCACTCTGTTTTTGTCCATCCCTGATTCTAGAAACATTAATGAAACCATCATACAATGGATAATTTGGGGGATGCAAAACCTGGGTGACATGAGAATGGTAGTGACCTTAACAGAAATGGGGAGGATTGGAAGAGCAGGATTAGAGGTAAAGATAATAAGATCTGTTTTAAATACATTGAAAGCTTTAGAAAGGTCAAGGAAGATTAGGTCTAGGAAATGGTCATTGTAGACCTTGGAGAGAGCATTACAGTTGAGTTGGTGGAGATGAATTTAGACTTCCAGAATAGATGAGAGAGTGATTTCAACCTTCCTAATCTCTAAAATCCTAGCAAAGTGAACTTATTTTTGAGGCCAAGGATATTGTCATTATTTAATATGAATGGGATACAAGTCAGGCATTTTTTTAAATTAAAGAATTATTTTCATTTTCTCTAAATAGAATTAACAGCGCATCACCATGTATATCAATGCTGTCTTTTCTAAAGAAATGCCTAACCTTATATTTACATCTCAGTGTTGAAGCCTTGGTCCTTTTAATATTCTGCATGCATACTCCTAAATGTCAGTGCACGTTTACCAATATTTATTACATTTCCCAACCTATATTCTTCTTTCATAAGGAATTCTTTTAGAAACCTTCTGCCAGCCTTTCATGGTTAGCCCTAGGTTAGTGTTACAATATTTCCCTTTTCCACAAAAACACCATCAAGTTTAAGCAATTCTGCAGTTCACAGCGACTCTTAAACTGCTGCTAGTCAAATATAAATAAGAGGATACTAAAGCTTCAGGCAGTTATATATTCTGATGTTGAACACAGAATTTGGAAGTTAGAAGTGATTGTTGAGTAGACCATAACAAATAAAAGCACTGAAGTTCAAGTTTTAGAAGAAGTGTTCTCAAGGTCACTCAGGTAGTATAAATTGCAGAGAAGGAACTGAAACTGAAATTTTCTGATTCAAAGTTCAACTATCCTTTTGCTGCTACTTGAATGAGAAATTAAAGGGAAGAGGGAAATAGATCTATTTATACAAAAAAATTTCAACAGCAATTTTTGTGTGGTGGCAAAGAATTGGAACCTGAGGAAGGGTTGATCATTTAGGAAATGAATAAACAAGCTGTGGCATATGTCTGTAATGGAAAACCATTGGACAATCTGTAATTGTGAACAGAATGAGTTCGGAAAAACTTGTAAAGACTTTTTTTGAACTGATTTAAAATGAAATGAGCAAAACCAAGAGAACAGTGTATACAGTAATAGAAATATTGTATGATCTTCAACTGCAAAGGACTAAACTATTATCAGCAAAACAAGGTTCCAAGAAGATCCCAAGAGACTCATGATAAAAGAAAAATGCTATTCACAACAAAAGATGGAACTGTTGGAATCAGATTGCAGATCAAAGCTCTCCATCCTTCATTTTGTTTACTTCATGAATTTTTTATTGTATATTTGATATATATCTTCAGTCATGCCATGGGGAATATGTACTGCATGAAAGCACTAATATAACCTATACCAAGCTATTTACCACCTCGGGGAGGAGAGAAGAGGGTGGAAGGGAGAGAATATAAATTGTAAAATATCAGAAAACAATTGTCAAAAATTGTTTCTACATGTATTTGGAAGAAAAATAAAATTCAATTAAAAAATTAAAAAAAGAAAGATATCAGAGGCAATTATTTTTCTTAAACTTTTTCCTCCTATATCCACATGCTATGAATAGTAATGAAAAATTATGATTAAATAGAATCTTAATTAAATAGTTATTTTTTCTTAAATGATTTTTCTTACATCTACATGACATGAGTAATAAGAATATGTAGCATTTTATGTAGTATTTTTGAGGTTTACAAAGCATTTACAAAATTATATTTTGTTTTATCCTTTCAACACCCCTGGGAGGTAGGTACTAGTATAATTCTCATTTTGCAGATCAGGAAATTGAGGCAGAGAGAAGTTAAGTAACTTGTCCAGTGTCACACAACTATTCAGTGTCTTAGGCAGGATATGAACTCAAGTCTTCTTAACTTAAGGGCCAGAACTGTATCCATTCTGATATCTAGTTCACTAGGAAGGTAACATATTTGGAAGAGTCAGTACAATAACCCAGGTTTTCTGAGTCTCTGTCCAATATTTTTTTTCCTGTATAAGCCCCTTTTGTACTTCATAGCATTGTATCTCCTCCAAAATCTGTAATAGTCATTATCTAATTATTTTGCCTTTGCTTTTATGCTTCAGCACCCAGCAACAAGCCTAAATGCTTATTAAATTGTATGCTTATAAAGAGGAAGTAATTAGAGTTTAGGATCCATGGATTTAGAATTGGAAGAGATCGTAGAGATCCTTAAGTCAAATCCTTCAATTTTATAAAGGAGGAAAATGAGGCCTTGAGAATTGCCTAAAGTCATACAAGTAGCAAGGTACAAAACAGAAACTCAAACTCAGAGCATCTCATTCCAAATTTAGTCTTTACCATACAATTTTGGAAGGAAGGGGAAGAAGCCATTTTTCTTCCTTGATCACTAAAAAAAATCCCTATTCTTTTAAAGGAAATTACAAATTAATTTTATATTTCAAAAAATAATTTATTAATTTACTTTATATACTTTATATATTTAATACTCATCTACTTAATATTTATTTTTTCATTCATATTCTTAATTCTTATTTACTTTATATACTTGATACATTTATTAATTAATGCTTTAATTTAATACTGTATTATGTCAATATTCCCCATTTAAAATTCAGATCTGTTGTCTCATGGTTTGGAAGTGATCGTGGCTAATTAAAAGTTATGCCAGTGAAAAACCAAAATGTTTTTCCAATTCTGTGCCAATGGGATGATAGAAAGATAGAGTTCCAAGCTCTGGCAGGTTTTCCAGATTACATCTTGATACAATTGTTAATAAATATTTTCTGGCAGTTTTTGAAATCTCTCTGTCCCATCTCTTTCCCCCCTCCCCAAGGATGCCAGGTAATATGATATTGATTGTACATGGTATTTTTATATAATACATAGCTCCATGTTCAACATGTGAAAGAAGACACATATCACTGACAGAGAAAAATTCATGGAGGAAATAAAGTAAAGGTATGCTTCAATTTTTATTTATTAAATAATGCATTCAAAAATTTTTGTCTGGTAGAAAATTCTAGCTCACTGGTCTGGAGTTTGTAGACTTTTCTTTACTTTTTCTTGCTCTCTCCCTCCCCTTTACCCATGAACAGTAGTATTCCTAATACATTTAAAAAATAACATTCAACCATATTTTTGGATCCATCCACTATCACCTGGCTTACTTCCATCTCCTTTTTATCTCTGCTTAAAAGAGGTCATTGATGCTGTTCTCCAACAAGGACCTTTTCAAAACTTAGCCTCTATGGTCCATGGACAGTGACTGATCCATAGTCAATATTTCCCTATTTTAGTGGAACTTGAAATACTTTATGCTCTTCTCTCATAGCCTTTGAGATCTAGGCTTATGTCCATGCTACAGTGAGTCATCTCAAGATACCTTTAAATTTAGGAATACTTTTCTAAAATATATAGAATATGTGTATACACATATGCATATATATAATCTTATTATTTTAATAATGATAACTAATTTTTATATAGTTCTTAACTTGTGCCAGGCGCTGTGCTGTGTTTTAAAATTATTATCTCATCTTTCTCTCACAACAACTCTGGAATAAATGCTATTATTATCCTTGTAGATGAGGAAAGTGAGGCAGATAGGTTAAATGACTTGCCCAAGGTCACGCAGAGAATAAATGTCTAAGGCTAGTTTTGAAAATGTCTTCCTGACTCCAGGTCCAACATTTTATTTACTGCATCAACTACCTGCCCCATATTGCTGTGTAAATACATATATTTACAAATTGAGTTTTCTTTCCTGGATGATGGGGACCAAATGTAAACCCCACTATTATAATCCTTTTCTTTTCTCATTCACTAAAGAATTAGAGGGAAAAGTAGTGTAGCCAGAAGATTGGCATAAACCAATTAGAGCATGATTCTAGGAACTAATTACATTGTGCATAAAGCAGATATGAGAATATAAAAATGTGTTGTCTAGATATGAACTAAAAGATTTTTTTCATGTAGCTCTGACCTTAAAAAAGTTACTTTCCAATGAATGGAAATAAAGGCCATAAGACAATATAAACAACAATATTATATCAAAATATATATTATATTATAAAATGAATTCATGCCAAGTTTATATAATTGAATATATAAGATTCTAAAAAAATCCAGAACATGGAAAAACAAATCCTAAATTAAAAATTGTAGTTTTGCCTACATTTTCAGTTTTAGCTTTATGTTGTTTTTTTAAGTTAAGGAATTTTGCTCCCATATGGCCAGAGGTAGAATATAATGTTTACATTTCCTAAACAGCAATGATTTTTATACCTTATAATTTCATTCAATTCATTTCAACTAATATTTCTAATAATCAAATAATATAGATTTTCAAATGATTAGTTGTGATAAGAGAGGTATAAACAGAAGCACCCTTAATAAATCTGGCAGTTAATATTAACTGACATTTAATTATAATATGTGGATTTCCCTGAGGGGAGGTAATGAGAGGTGGGGAGGTAAATTGAAACCATGAAGTGCTGCATTGATCTAATTTAATCAGAGAAAGCTTCTTGGAGTGGATTGATTTTGTCTCATGTTCTGATAAAGTTTATTGAGAACAGCTGAGAGAAGTCACCCTCTTTAATATCCTTTGCTGCAGTAATACCCGCCAGTGAGCTTAGCCTCACTAGTGATATTTCTGCTCTGTCTCTGGTAGACAGGTATTGTGGACCGAAGACAAATAAGCAGAAAGAAATTCCTTTTTAGAGCATACCAATTTTTCATGTTGTAATCTGATATCAGGCATGTTTCTTTTTGCAAGAACCCAGATCAGTGAGGATTAGGATTCAGTGCACAAAACCTTCCATCAAAGCTGTGAATCCAAGTCAATTCTTTTTCTCCAGCTTGCTTTCAGTAAGTATGAACTCCATGGCAAAACCAAAAGGATATCTTTTTCCTGATGATAGCTTCCCTTTCAAAACTATCTGATCCTTTCTTCTTGTGCTTCCTTTCCCCCTTTAACCCGCTTTTTCTTTTATGCTTTTATTCTTTCTCTCTATTTGATGTCTAATGAGTTTGTTGCATTCTCATTGGTATCAGCTTAGAGACAGTTTCCAGGATGAATAGGGCTCAATCCTTATAGATCATGAGAAAAGCAGGGTGCTATGGGGTTGGGGGGAAGAACCCTGAACTTCGAGTCTAAAGTACTGGCTTGGATTACCAGATTTCTTGCTTATTAAGTCTTCTGTCTTTGGGAAAATCATTTAACTACTGAGTCTCAGTTTTTCTTATCTGAAAAATGGAGATAATAATACTTACTTTTTAGCTGAGATGATTGTTTGCTGCAAATACATATCATCACCCAAACCATTTCTTAGGGAGTCCATTTGTACAATCTCTTTTTGAATTAACTCATTTACTTCTTTTGTAACCTCCTAAACCATCATGTACAAAATAAAGAATGATAAGCTAATTTACCCCCATTCTGTTTTGAGTGAAAGAAAATTTCAAAAGAGAGATGGTTGGAACTTGATCATCATTTTAGATCTTTCTTGAGTTCAGTTATTAATTAGGTTTCTCCTTCTCATTCCCTCCTTCCTTACTTTTAGTTGATTTTTAAAATTTAAATTAATTTTATTATATTAAATTGATAAAATTTTAAATTTATTATGTATATTATTTTCTTTCAGTAGAATGTAACCTTCTTGAAGGCATGAACTATTTTCATTTTGGACTTTATGATCCTAGAATCTAACACATTGTATGGTATATCTTTGATACTAATAGTTACTTGATGAATAAATTGAATTAAAAATAACATAACATAATAGCATAATAAACATAATACTTTTGTTTCCTGATAGCTCCTCAGATTATTATGTTATTTAGAGTATGTTATTATTCTGGAAAACATTTCCTCTTAATAATGAATAAACAGATATTGATGCAGAAAATATCAAAGAGAGGCAGCAGAACATAGTAGAAGATGAACTGACCTGTGGCCCAGGAAAACCAGGGTTCAAGTCTTGCTTCTGACACATATTAGCTGTGTGAATCTGTGCAAATCACTTAACCTTCTTAGTATCCCAAAGAACTCACTAAGATAAATTATATAAATTTCAGAAAAGATACTGATCTACAAAAGGAGTTTCTTCCTCCAGAAATTCCTTATACGATTGAAATTCCTTGTACTAAAGAAATCACAACATAGCACCCTATACTCACCTTCCCTTACTGAAGAAAAAAAATAAATTTAAAAGAAACAAAGAGGTAGATATTGTGGATGTACAAGTTAAAAAAACAACAAAGACAAAACCATTTAACATTTATATAGGTTTAGGGTTTGTAGCCAGGGCCTGATGCATGATTATATACTAATACAGTCTCAGAAATAGTTTTGGGGTATATTTGTTAGAAGCCAGAAAAAAGGCACTTTTTTCTTGGCTCCATATATTCCTAAATACCCCAATAGGGTTAAAGCATCAGTTCATGCTTCCTGAGGGACCATGGGGGATTGAAGTCTCAATAGCCAAATGGAAAGATCCATTGCCTGATTTCATTTTGAAGAGATTAAAATTAATCATAGTTTATAGACTGTCTGAACTAGATGGGACTTTAGAATTTAGAACACTGAATCTGAGAAGAGCACTAGAATATGTAATATCAGAATAAAAATAAGAGATTATCTATACAACTTTTTTTTTAACAGATGAGGAAACTAAGGAACCTTAATGCAGAAATAACTTGGTCAAGATTGCATACTTAGTTGAAGGCTGCATGGGAACTTGAACTCAGGTCCCATTCCTCCTACAGAAGCCTTGGAACTAAATTTTTATCTGTTGCCACTTACAGGAATTTTCCTTGAATTATACTATTTTCTTTTAACCACCCTCAATTCCCCCCATCCCCAATAAATCAAGAATAAACAACATTAAAAGCAAAACAAGTTTAATAAGAAAGTAAGCTATACTGAAGGAAACTCAATCAACACTTTAACAAGAGTGATTTTGTCTAATTTCTGAAATTGATAGCTCCCAAGTGACAAATCTGGGGATTTCAGTCGCTAAACAGCCCTATAGTTAGCTCTATATCTTCTTTTTCTTTCCCAATTGAAAATAACATAGATATAGGAAAATGTTGATGTTTTGGGGTTGCTCGTTCACTTACTACAAAGTAATGAGGGGCAAGGAGGGTACCAAAATCTATAAACCAAGACCAGTTTTGGCATCTGAAGAAAGAGTGGATTTATTGGAATTCATGAACAACAGTGCCACCTGGTGGACCAAGGCTGCCTTATGCTGGCTCCGAAAGGAACCCTGAACAAATTCTCACAGACAGAAAAGCTTTACCAATGAGGGTGCCAAAGTGGACATCTCTTTGTCCTGAGGAAAACCTTTTGCCTAAAGCAGGACCTTGGACAGCAGCCTCTCAGCACATCACCCTTGGCTTTGGTTATCTTCCTGTCTACAAGCAGCTGAGCCTGAGGACAGGATTTGCTGTGTTAGATGTCTCAGTCTCAGCAGGATCCAAACAGATGGCAAGCTGTGGGTGCTGCATTTATGCCCCCACTGTCCCTAACAGAGTGACAAGGGACCACCCCAATGAAAGCCTGTGGGAGAACACTTCGAGGTCCAAAGCCAGCTGTTTCTACCTAGTACGGTGGGAGAAAACAGCAAATTATTTTTCTTAAAAGCCTGTTGGATGGATTTGTCAATCAACCAGCAGAGACTGAGAATCTAGAAAGTGTCAGTTGTTGTGTCAGCTTTTTGTGGGAGTGGGGACCTATTGATTCTCTTCTCCTTCTTATAGTCTTGGTCCAGGACCCAGAACAGCTGGGATGCTTTTTGTTATCAGCATTATGTAGAGACTTTCCCTTTTATCCCCCATCCCTTATTCACAGGAGGGAATGGATCATCATTTGACTTCAAGCCTAAAAGTCCATTCATAATAATAGCTGGCATTTATGTCATGCTTTCAAGTTCACAAAGCAGTTTTCCTACATTATGTCATTTGATTCTTGCCACAATCCTGTGAGGTAAATGCTTTTAATATTTCCATTTTATAGATGAGTCAACACGCAAACATTTATTAAAATAAAGAAATTGAGCCTGAGAAACGTTAAGGGACTTTCCTCGTCTTTTACAGTTAATAGATGCTTAAAGTAGCATTTTAACTCAGGTCTTTTTTGACTATAGGATTAGCACTCTGTCCTCTGTGCCACCTTGCTTCCTATACTATGAGAACCACTCAGCAGTACATGCAGGAGCTACCTTAATCTTTCCTTATTTTCCTGACCACTTCCTCTCTTTCTTTAATCCAGTTTCCTTGTATCCTCAAATTCTTTTTGAGTTCCCTTTATGCTTTCCTGTAAACAGGAAGTCAAAATAAATTATACTCCTTACTTAAGACTCCTCTCCTCTCTCCCTACATCTTTCACATGTCCTTACATTAATTCTATTTCATTATTAATTATTAATGTTAAATGACTTGGCCAAGGTCATTATTAATATTAGTCATTATTAAGAAATCCCCAGTGTTGCCTGTTTCTTATCTTCTCCTAAAAGTTCCAAACTAAATACATGCTACACGCCTTCTAATACCTTACAAACCAAACTCCATAACCCATAAACACCTCCTATCTATATCCCCAAACCCTTAAACTGGAAGGAAAAGATAATTATTAACCAACAAGGCAATGCTTGATCATGGCCAAAAGACATTATACAGATATTTTTAAGAGATGTATACAAACTCAGCTGATAATAGAGTTTTCGTTTCAAGAGATTTGAGAGATCTGATAAATCTTTAGGAAGCAAGGTAGTGCCCAACAAGGAATTAGGGAGACCTGAGTTTAAATCTATCTATAGATACTTTCTAGCCATGACCCTGAGCTTGCCACTTAACCTGTCTGTCTGGTTTTCCTCAACTGCAAAATGAGGGAAAATGGTAACATGCACCTCCCAGGGTGATTGTGATGCTCAAATGAGATAATATTTGTAAAAGACTTGGTAAACTTTAAAGTGCTGTGTAAATGCTAGCTTTTGTTCTTGTTGTTGTGTCATTTCAGCTCTTTCTGACTCTGTGATCCCCTTGGGGATTTTCTTGACAGAGATCCTAAAGTGGTTTGCCATTTCATTCTCCAACTCATTTTGCAGATGAAGAAACCTATGAGCAGGGCTAAATGACTTGGCCAAGGTCATAAAACTAGTAAGTGAGGTTAAATTTTAACTTACTGAAGGCGAATCTTCTGACTATAGGTCCAACACCCTAGCCCCTACACCATCTAGCCAAACCCCAGACGTGAGCTGTTATTATCTAATGAGACCTAAAAGGGAGAGACGACTTGCTTAAGGCCACATGAGTAGTAAGTAGCAGAGATGGGATTTGAACTCAGATTCTCTCAGTCAAAATCCAGTGATTTTTTCACTGCATCTCAAAGAGGAAAGAGATTATTGTGGACTGGTAAAGTCAGAGAAGTTCTCACTGGAAGGATGGGTTTTGAGGTGGACATTGAAAGATGTAGCTTTTGTTATGAAATGATATTTATGAATGACATGTATACATATTAATGATATATAAAAAATCAAGGTGTGAAAGAAAAGTTTGTGCTGAGAGAAAAGGGAAGGGAGAGATAGAATGGGGTAAATTATATAACATAAAGAGGTGAGAAAAATCAGTATAGAGAGGGGAGGATAAGGGTGGTGACAGGCAATACTTGAACTTTATTCTCATCTTAAATGGCTCAGAGAGGGAAAAAACAAGTAATCCTGTAACCATGGCTAAATGAATTTTAAAAAAGGACTGATGAGAAGAGGGATATTTGAAAATTGAAAGGACCTTTATCTAGCCCAACTTCAGTATGTAGAAAATTAAGATAGAAAAGGTTAAATGTCTTGCCCAGAATTATACAGATTATACATTACAGAGTTGGGACTATGGTGCACAAGATATGCTTAGGAAATATAAAGGCTTTAATTCATTAAAATAATTTTGCTAACACTTACTTCTGTTCAATTTTCTAGGGTTACATATGCTATATCAGAGAGACTGCAGGGCATGGTGAATAACAAGCTGGATTAAGTTAAGAAAAATTGGGTTCAGTTTGCAGTCATGACATATACTATCAGTGTTTGGTCACAGGCAGGTAACAACTTCTAAGTGCTCCTGGTATCTCCCTAAAATTGCAAGTTGCAGAGTATAGACTTATTTGCATTGATAGTGAGAGGCTCTTCATTAAAAGTTCCTTATATCAAAAAATAGCCAGTCTAGTCATAGATACAACATATTCTTTATTTTTAAAAAATTGTTTTTACTTTAAAGTTCCTAGGCATCTTCCTCTTTTTCTTACCTCTCTGCACTAGAGTAGGCATCATTTGCCAATAAAATAATTAAGTATATATAAAACTATGTCTTGCTTGGTTCTAGTTATCATTTCTTTCCCTGGAGGTTGACATATACAAATTATTCTTCCGACAATATTTCTGTTTCTGTATAGGTTTTCTTGGCTCTGCTTTTTTTGCTCTTCATAATTTCATGTTGGTCTTTCACCTAAAAAATTAGCCTACTTGTCATTTCTGACTATGTGCAATAGCATTTCATCATGATTATATGCCACAACTTGTTTATCCATTTCCCAGTTGATGGGCATCACCTCAATTTCCAGTTCTTTGCCACTATAATGAGAATTGCTATAAATATTCTAGAACATAGAAGTTCTTTTCTTTTCCCCCTAATTACCTTAAGAAACAAACCTGAGTGTTATTTCTGGGTACATTTTAATAACTTTGTAGATAATTCCAGATTGGTCTCCAAAATGGTTGGATCAATTCATAGTTCCACCAACAGTGTATTAGTGTCCCCATTTTCCCACACTCTCTCGATCATGTCATTTTGTTTTTTTTATCATTAGCCATTCTGATAGGTATGAGATGATATGAGTTTTTTAATTTGGTATTTCTCTAATCAATAATGACTTTGAGCATTTTTTCACAAGGTATATGTATATATACAAATATATTTATGGTTTTGATTTCCTTATGCCTTCATATTCACATTCACATACATTCTATTAACCTGAGTGACTAAAAAAAGCTTGCTACTGTACAAACATAAGCGATATTCAAGATTTGCAGAGAATTAAGGAGGCTGAAGGAAGAGGAGTGGCCACATTGTTTCAAAACTTGGCAAGGGGGTGAATTGAGTGTTGATAAAGAGCAACCATTCATTAGTTTTTATTCTCAGGAAATTCAACTTTTCTCTCAAGGAACCAAGAAGAAACAGAAAGTACTGGTACTCACACTTCATTGTTTCTCAACCCAGGGGGACAGATGGAAAAGTACTTCTCCCTGGGGACCCAAGCTAGGAAAGCAACTCCAGGAGAGAACATTTAATGTTCAGACTCCTTCCTACATTACTTGCCACCCAGCAGTCAAGAGAGGAGGAGGTGGGAGACTTATTAAATCTATAAGGAGTTCTCACATATACTAAAGTTGCAGGAGGAGAAGGCTGAATTTCCATTGAGACAGGTGTTTTTTTTTGGGGGGGGAAGGGAAGAACTAGGGCCAGGGCAAGATGGCAAACTTGACCCTTAGCAACTATTTCCCATTTTTCATTATAAAAAATATATATTTTCAGTTAATGACTTTTATATTTTTGTGATAATTAGTCATAGGATCAAGGGTTCTTAGTATGGAAAGAGACATGGGATTATAGCTTTTGGGCTAGAAGGAGCCTCACAGATCAACCAGTCCAACTAAGTAGTATAGTGTTATATATAGAAAGAGCATTCACTTGAAGTCATAGGAATTTAGTTCAAATACTTCTTATTACCTAGGTGGCCACATACCTAGGTGGCAAATCATTTCACTTATGTAGGCACATGCATCCAAATATGAACATTTTAATGGAAATCAAATTCACCTTCAGAGCTAGATAATAAGGTTATTTTCTCATTACTGAGAGAATCTGATGCTTTATATTAGAATTTTTATAAGAGATTATGGAGTTAAAAATTCCTTGCAGACAAAGAGCATGTCTTTTTGTCCTTTCTTCTTACCATAGCCCAAATAAAGTGCTCTACACACAGTGGGTGCTTTATGTTTGCTGAATTGATTGTTTATTATGTGAAGTTTTATCTGTCCAGGAAAATGAGCCTATGATGGCAAAGACAATTTTGTTTTTTTGTCTTTGTTTCCCTAGAACTAGTAGAATACTTGGCATTTATACCAGTTGCTTCTTTCAATCAATAATCAAACAAAGATAATTTATTAAGTCCTTAAATTACACTCATTTTTAGACTCTGACAAAGTCAGAGCTAAAAGAAAAGATAAGAAACTCTCTGGGGTGTGTGTGTGGGGCGGGTGGTCCATATCCTCCTTGCCTTAATAATGTTCTTCTGACCATTTATTCCCAATATTTATTATCCTATGTTGATTCTAAGACAGGTCATTTTGATCAGTTGTGTCAGTGGTGTGCAACACTTTGTGATCCCATTTGGAGTTTTTTTTGGCAAAGATATTGGAATTGTTTGCTATTTCCTTCTCCACTTTTTTTTTGCAAATGAGGAAACTGAGGCAATCAGGATTAAGTGACTTCCCTGGGGCCATACTACTAATAAGTGTCTGAGTCCAGATTTGAACTCAGGTCTTCTTCTTTCAGGGTTGGCATTTTATCTACTTTACCACCTAGCTGTCAATGGCAGATCATAACATTTCTTAGGTTCCACCCTTCTCTTGCAGCCCCTTTTCATATTACTTGCCTTTTCTAGGAGTTTTAGAGTTCAGGGTCATTAGTTCTGCTGCAGGGCTTTCGGCTGAGCTCTCTGGAAGGCTGGGCTGTCCCTTCTCCTGGTGAGACTATGCATAATTTGGGCCTTCTTTTCCACTGTACCTACACCATTCAAATAAATTTTCCCTGTACCTGAATTCTTAGTTGTGACTAAAGAACTATTTCCTAATAATGTGAGCATATCACTTATATGTCATATTAAAATTTTCTGTTCTTCTCTGTCATTCCTCCTTGTAATCTGTTATCAAGTTCTGACCATTCTTCCTGACAATACTCCTGTGACATTGTCACCATCCTAATAAGGATCCCCATCACCTCAAATCTGAACTACCGTGAAAGCTTTCTGATTTGTCTCCATGCCTCAGATCTCTCTCCACTTTAGTCCATCCTCCGGCAAACTGTTAGACTGAGTTCCTGAAGCGCAGGTGTGTCCATGTCACCCACTGCTCCTCGATAAAAAACAATATTTCCTATCACTTCCAAGTTCAAATATGAAATCTGCTGCCATTTAAAGCCCATCATAAACTGGCCCACTTCCTCTAGATCTTCCTTTACCCTAGGCCTCTCCCAACCCACTATATACCCTGCATTTTGGTGATTCTGGCCCCCTTGCTGCTTTTCAAACAAGACATTCCCTCTCTCTATTCCAAGCATTTTCACTGGATATCCCCCATGCCAGAAGGAGAATTCTCTCCCACTCTCATCTTTCACTCTCCCTGGCTTTCTTCAAGTCTAAGATAATAGCTCACCTTCTACAGTAGCGGTTCCCATACTTTTTTGGCCTGCCACCCCCTTTCCAGAAAAAAATATTACTTAGTCCCTTGGAAATTATTTTTTAAATTTTAATAGCAATTAATAGGAAAGATGAATGCACCTGTGGCCATCACCGCTTCCCTGGATCGCTGCAGCACCCACCAGGGGGCAGTAGCGCCCACTTTGGGAATCACTGTTCTACAGGAAGCTTCTCTTGAACACCTTTTATGTCTTCCTTCTGCTGAATATCTTTAATTTATCTATTTTGGGGGATATATTCATTTTCCTATTTTCTTTCTTTTTGGATTTACGAGCTCCTTAAAAGCTGGATTGTCTTTTACCTTTCTTTGTATCCACAGTGCTTAATATAGTGCCTCATACATAATAGATGCTTAACATATACTAGCCAAATGGCTATGAAAACAAATATCTGGAGGAGATTAACAGATTAAGAATGGAATTGAACTAAAAGTCTAGCAAAAAAGGATAGCTTTTTACCTATTATCCCACTAGGAATTATTTGGTATAATAGAAACCTGGTAGGTATAGTAAAACCCTGGACTGGAAGTCAAGAGACTAGGACCCTATCCTCACTCTTGTACTTCCATTACTTAGCCGTTTGACCCTTGATAAAGTCACTTCTCTCTGACTTTGCTTCTTCCTTTTTAAAATGAGAGAATTATAATAGTTACTTTCCAAAGTCCTTGCCAGTTCTAAAATTTGATGTTTCCTTGAAAAAGCATGTCCTTAGATTCATCAGGGGCCAATATATGCAAAAATATGTCATGAGCATGGAGACTCCAGAGACACTGGTCATTCCAATTAAGGACATGCTTCTCTACAGCTTATCCTCACTAAAATGGGTATGAGAGCAGGGTTGTGACAGCAGGATTCCAAAGTGATTGTTTTATGCAAGACTGGTGTGACAAGGACACTATACACACTGGATTGGTGAGCACAGCATGGTGGCAAAGCTGTTTACTGCTAAGAAGTAGCAAGCATATACAGGCTATGCTGATGGTTGTCAGAAATCCAGTGGTTATTTGAGTAAAGTAATTTTGCAAGACATGAAAAAGGCAGATAGATCCATAGACAAACCCTTTAACATGCCGCTGAGATATATAATAGACCAAGTGTCTACCCTTTCAATTTCTGGTTAGAGCAGTACCATAAAAAGGGGATTGCTCTAGGAAATCAGATTTAGAGAGGGTTGATAGCACTTGAAGCCTTAAATGGTGTAGAAACCAAGAAAAAGTTTAGTACTAAGCAAAAATAATTAGTTAAAACAGGAAACTACCCCTTGGTGCTCTGGAGTGGCACCAGATTCATACAGCAAATGTCAGAGTTTGGACTAGAAATCAGGTCTTCTTGAGTTTAAGGTCTGATGTCTATCTACTAAACCACACTTTCCATGTAAACATCATTTTCTCATTATTATGGATGAAGAAACTATTTGACAAAAGGCAAAAAACTAGAAAATCCTGGAATCAGTATTTGAAACTGAGTTTTCCTAGCTTGAAGTTCAGAATGCTTTGTACTATATCTGAGACATGTACACCAATGACCAAAATATAGGATTATTTCAAGCACATCGGAGGAGTATGAGCAAAATTCTTTCTCATCGTTTAGAAGTGACATTCCTTATTTCAGGGATCAAGAAAGGTGAAGAGATGTGAGAAAATATGAAACATGTTCATGGAGGATCAACCCTTTATTGCAGTGATCCCCAAGGTGGGCGCCATCGCCCCCTGGTGGGTGCTGCAGCGATTCAGGGAGGTGGTGATGGCCACAGGTGCATTTATCTTTCCTATTAATTGCTATTAAAATTTTAAAAAAATTTCCAGGGGGCGAAGTAATATTTTTTCTGGAAAGGGGGCGGTTGGCCAAAAAATTTTGGGAACCATTGGTTTATAGCCTTAATATCTCACAGTGTCTGAAATTAATACCAGTCATTTCTTTAAGGCATTAGAGGGACTGATTAAAATGTAGATATATTATTTGGCAGCCTCAAATACATTCAGACTTATTGGGAAAGAGTTTGCCATCTTCATTTACTCTCTAGGGCCATGAAGCAATGGGATATTGGGTAGGAGGCTAGAAGAGGGAGGAAGAAAAGAGGATGCCCAGGTGGGATAGTCAGCATTGGGGCCCCTGGAAACTGATGATTGGTTTAAATTGGAGAAGAATGGAAGGATCCAGAAAACAAACATCTTGTTTCACAGATGTGTGCAGGGACAACTCTGAATCCTAGTCATACTTATACAAATGGAGAGATACTGTATTAGTTTCTTTCTATTGGAAAATAATAGCTCTTGCTGATTTCAGTGTATGCACAGCAGTTTCTCATAACATTCTTCATGGGCAGTGCCCAAGAAGACATATGGACAGGCTGCTCTCTATAGTAGGGCTGTTCTCACTTCTCAGCAAATGTTCACACACAGGTTGTGGTTCTGTTATCCGTCCAGCATATTCTTCTGAGTGCCTGAGGACTTGCTGCTCCCTGCCTGTGCCTGTAAAACCATTCAGAGCAAGAGAGGCATTCTGGAACAGCAGCTCCAGTGTTTGCTTTTCCATCTCATGCCTGGCTTGAGGTTCATTTCCCATGATAGCTCAGAATCCAGAGCAACTGCTTCTTGATAGTGTGTTGTGAAAATTAACTAGAAAAAGAATCTGATCAAATTCTTTGTGATTTGTTCAAAGTGATAAGTAAATGCTTGCCCAGGGGAGCCATTCCAGTTCAATGTAATCCATTTGCAAGGGAGCATGATATGGGGAAAAGTAGTGAATTTACAGGGTTTGATTTGAAGTAAAGGGGCCTGAGTGAAAATCCTTGTTCTGTCAGTACAATCTGTGTGACCTTAAAGGAGTCACTCAACCTCTCTTGGACCTGATTAACCCAAAGGGTTGGATGCAATAACCCTTCTGAATCCTCTCTGCTCTAGTTCTATGGTTTTTTGGATATAGTGGCTAGAGATTGGGATTAGAAAATACCCATCCTTTCATTTATTGAATACCTACTATGTGTCAAGTAGAATGCAATGCATCAGGGACACAAAGTACAAATGTAAACTAGTCATTTCTGTCAAAGAGCTTGGATTCTATGTAGTTTCTTTTAGACAAACTACCTCACACTCTTGCTCTAAAGATTGAGAATGTTTTTTTTTCATTTTGGCATCCATCAAATAGGAGAGGCACATCACACCTATATATTTGTGCATGTCTGTAACAAACACGCAGAAATGCACACACAGAATGAGTGAGGGGCCAAGACACACAATATGTATTTATGTAAGCATGCATGTGTTAACACAGAGACATGCACACACAAAACAAATGCAAATGTAGCTACCATCCACCCACGCTTTCCCATCCTTTTCCATTCTCCTCTGGCCACAAATGCTTAAATAGCACATTTACTTGGACGTGTGACTTCCATGAAGACAGGGACAGTGTCTTAGGTAAGTATTGTAAATCCAATAACAACTAATACATGGTGCTGCTTATAGTTGGTGCTGAGTGAATGTTAATTGAAATGCTCCTTAGAGGCTTGAAGCAACGGAATTGGGAAATGTTTGGCCATCTGTCTTCTTATTCCCACCCTAACAGTAGCGGTGGGGCATTGGACAGAGCTGTCCAAAGTTCCAACGATAGTCATGGGGTTGGTGCCAAAGAATAATTCTTGGCTCTAGGTACTCAGTACCCTTAAGTTTTCTTCTGTCTGCTGCTGTCTCCTAGATGTGCATGGGTGCCTTAATGTAATGACCTAGCCTTGGGGAGTCCATGCCTGACACCGTCAAATCTTCTGCCTATATTGCCCAGAAAGTTTTATTTTTGTTCTTTAAAGTAGGCATCATGTTAGAAAATGTGATGAGAATTATATCTCAAATGATGAAGAGAAACGAAAGAGTCCAAAATGTCAAAGGGAACAGAACATAGCACATTTTTGGAAAGTTGTCATGCTAAGCTGAGCAACAATCCTACATCTAGTCCTCAGAAACTACATTTTTTATTTAGAAGACATATCCTTTGAACCTACATCCCAGCTGAACATGTATTTATTGGCTATAAAACAGATTAGAGCAAATTTAAAAGCATATTTGCAGAGGACGCACTCCTTATTCTTCATGAGCAATACCATTTCTAATTCCATATACACATTGATAAAATGTCATGGATAAAAGCAGTCCCTATTTACATTTTGCAAAATATTTTATGAATTTGACAATATCTTTTTAAAAATATTTCTTTAAGTAAAAGTCATAATTGAGAATCATTGCCCACTATCGGAATTTGCAAACTCAGCCTTGTTTCCATGGAAACTACTGCACTCATCCTGGATTCATGGGAGGGATATTTTGTTAATATTGTACATTCAAATATTATTCCAAGCATTGTGCATTTCACTGCTTTGCACCATTTGAAATACACAATTAATAGTGTTTTTCTCCAGAGGATGAGCTCATTTGTGGTAGGCTGATGGCTTTGCTTCAGTTTTGAAGCATCTACTCATTAGTTTTATGGGAGAAGACACTAGCAATTTAGATGCTATTGCTCTTAGAAGAGGTAGGAACATTTTGTGCTAGTATAGTCTACTAGGAAACAGTACTGAATGTTTTGTTTCCCCCCCTATTCAATGGGCCCTTGCCTGTGTGACAATTTTTTTCTAGTGCTTTCATTGATTCATGTTAGAAATGTTGGTTAGGTGATTGACTGAACTCAGAATTGAGACTGTTGAATATTTGTCATTATTTTTTCTTTGTTTAAAACAGACAAAACAACAAGTGAGGGAGTCTTGTGTGAAAGAGCTAAATATGGACACTGAAGATGTTTGGTGATGATTTGAACTGTGGTCATACTGATTTAAATACCTGTGAATATCCTGCTGATTTAGTACTTGCCAAGCTGGCTCCTTTTTATTCCTGGGATTACATTATAATAGAATAAAGACTGAAGGGAACTATAGAGATCTAGTTCAAATCCTTCATTATGTAGATGTTAAACTAATACACAAAGTGACTTGCCTAAAATCTTACAGGCAGTGGATTCTAGTGTATCACACATTAAGCCAAGAAATGAATGCTCTAAAAGCCTTAATTATTTTTAATATTTAAAAGGCTTGGTTTTGTACTCAATTTATCTGTTTGGTTTACCTCAAAGTATTCTTGTGAGGTTCAAGTGAGATAATGTACATGAGCCTATTTTGTCAAGTGTCATACTAGTAGAAGGTGGAGGATAGTGTTGTCATTATCCCCAGGTAATATGGTCGATTATACTTATCTCGGACCACCAGCTCCTGGTGGCAACTTTTAGAACCAAGTTGAAATCATTCAACGACCTTTCAGGCAGATTACACCACAAGTACAACGTGCAAGACCTAAAGACCAGAGAGGAAAAAGAAGCATTCGATTGCGAAATCAAGAACAGGTTCGCGGCTTTGACAGGACTCACGGGAGAGACAGTCGAAGACCACTGGACCAAACTCCAGCAGACGTGGAAGACCACCTGCGCAGAAGTCCTGAGAAAGAGAGAGAGAAAGCGCAAGGAATGGCTAACACAAGAGACATGGGCCAAGATACAACAGAGAAGAGATTTGAAACAGAAGATCAGCCAGTGCCAAGATCAGCAGGAGAAAGAAGAATTCCGAGCACAGTACTGGGAAATTAACCGTCAAGTCAAGAAGAGCACAAGATATGACAAGAGACGGTTCATTCACGATATGACCGAAGAAGCAGAAACAGCAGCTGGGCAGGGGAACATGAAGAGGCTATAAGAAATAACAAGAACTCTATCGGGAAAGAACTACAACCCTAGCAAGCCAGTGAAGGACAAGACTGGCAAGACAATAACAAGCGATGCAGGGCAGAGAGCCCGATGGGCAGAGCATTTCAAGGAGATTCTGAACCGACCGCCTCCACCAACTGTTCCGGACATACCACCAGCCACTGAACTACTTCAGGTGAACACGGGCCCACCTACCAAAGTTGAGATCATCAAAGCCATCAAGACCATGAAAAACGGCAAGGCTGCAGGTCCAGACGGCATCCCCCCTGAGGCATTCAAGGCAGACCCAGAAATGTCAGAGGAGATGCTACAACCCCTCCTGCAGAAGATCTGGGAACAGGAACAAGTCCCGACAGACTGGAAACTAGGCTACCTGGTGAAGCTACCCAAGAAAGGTGACCCATCCCAATGCAGCAACTGGCGAGGAATCATGCTTCTATCCGCTCCCAGCAAAATCCTGACCAGAGTCATCTCAGAAAGACTGAAGGAGGCCTTGGACAAGAAGCTGAGAATAGAACAAGCAGGGTTTCGCCAGCACAGATCGTGCACCGACCATATCGTCACCCTAAGAATCATCATCGAACAGTCCATCGAGTGGCAGTCCCCCCTCTACATGACTTTCGTGGATTTCGAGAAGGCATTTGACAGCGTGGACAGGAGCATCATCTGGAGATTGATGCAGCATTACAGGATTCCCCCGAAGCTCATCAACATCATCCAGCGGTCATACGAAGACTTTACCTGCCAGGTCATCCATAATGGGAAACTGACGGCTCCCTTCACAGCGAAGACCGGAGTGAAGCAAGGCTGCATGCTTTCGCCCCTTATCTTCTTGATGATCATAGATTGGACCATGAGAAGAATTACCAAGGACAACAATACGGGCATTCAATGGACTCATACCAAGCAGCTCGAGGACCTTGACTTTGCGGATGACATCTATCTCCTTTCTCACAAGCAGCAGGATGCGCAAGCCAAACTTGCACGACTCTCTGAAGAAGCGGAGAAGACAGGTCTGAAGATCAACAAGAAGAAGACCAGGTGATCCCAGTCAACAGCAGACAGGACCTGCCAATCCAACTACAGGGAGAAAACATCAAGGAGACGGACCACTTCATCTATTTGGGTAGCATAGTCAGTAAGGACGGTGGAGCAGATGAGGACATCAGAAACCGAATCAACAAAGCCAGACAGGCATTTAACACCCTGCGGTCTGTCTGGATCTCCAGAGCACTGTCCCTCGTCACTAAGCTCCGAATCTTCAATACCAACGTAAAGGCCGTCCTCCTATATGGATCAGAAAGCTGGAGAGTGACGAGCGCTAACACCAATAAACTCCAGGTCTTTGTTAATAGATGTCTACGTCACATCTTGAACATCAGATGGCCTGAAAAGATCTCCAATGCTAGTCTCTGGGAAAGAACAATCCAGTATCCCATCAGTCAGGACATAAAGAAACGTAAGTGGAGATGGATAGGACATACGCTACGAAAACCGGAAGACAACGTAGCCAGACAAGCATTGAGCTGGAACCCTTCAGGGAGGAGGAAAGTCGGAAGACCAAAACAGACCTGGCGAAGATCTGCTGAAAATGAAACAAAAACAGTCGGAATGACATGGGCCCAGCTGGGGGAAGTTGCCCAGAACAGAGTCTGCTGGCGTGAGATGGTTGCGGCCCTATGCTCCTAAGAAGTCAACAGGAATAATAAAAAATAAAATAATAATACTTATCTAGGTTGGAATCATATCTGCTGTGGTTTTGAGGAGTGAGGTCCATAGGACACCGAGCAGGGATCCAGACACTTCTAGAACTGACTCCAATATTTTGCATACAGTAGGCATTTACTCAATGTCCGAATTTAATTTTGAATCCTCTGCTTCTCTTCAGGACCAATCCATTATTATGTCTGACCTCTTAAATGTTTTTCCGTTGATATTTTTCCTATCCACTGAGTAATTTGATTGGTGGAATAGAGGAGCTTTAAAGTAAATCTCTTAGTAAAATCACTATTTGGAGAGCTTTGTCATAAAAGGTTAATTAGATTGCTTTCTTAAACCCCATTTTTCTTTTCTTTTAAATATATTAGATCAGTTCTTTTTTAAAAGAACAAGTCACTTTTTTTCTTTTTTAAACCCTTACCTTCTGTCTTAGTGACAATTCTAAGACAGAAGAGTGACAAGAGCAAGGCAATCAGGGTTAGATGACTTTCCAAGGTCACACAGCTAGGAAGTATGTGAGGTCAGATTTGAACCCAGTTCCTCTTGACTCCAGGTCTGGTGCTCTATCTACCTGTACTACATAGGTGCTCCTTAAAATCTTATTTGTAATAAAAGCTGTTAAGTAAAACCATAGTATATGTAATATTCCACAGACAAAGACTTCCCCCATCCCACCTTGCTACTTAGAAGAGGAGAATATGTTTTATGAAATGTTCTCTTCATATCCTTACTTTCTTCAGGAGCTTGAAACTTTTATGAATAAAAATTTTGGAACTTAATCTCAGCTAAAAAGGGACAGGTAGTCACAGTGGATAGAGTGATGGTCATGAAGTCAGAAAGACACTTCTTCATGAGTTCAAATCTGACTGTAGGCACTTACTAGCTGTGTGACCCTTGGGAAGTCATTTAACCCTGTTTACCTCAGTTTCCTCATTTGTAAAATGAGTCAGAGAAGAAATGGCAAACAATCCTGTATTTCTGCCCCAAAACATGCCATGAAGAAACTGGACCTGACTGAAAAATTATAGAACAGAAATAACTTGGCTGAAAAAGAATTTTGTGAGTACAGGGCAAGTGAAGGATTATTCTCAGCTGAAATCTTCCCTTCATGTATAAATGATACATGCCATGAAGAGAACACAGCACTTAAGTAAGGAAGATCTTAGAATCTTGCCTCAGAATCTTATGAGCTGTACGTCCCTAGACAAGTAACTTAAATTTTCCTACCTTTACTTTCCTCATCTGAAAAATGGAGATACACAATGTCATTGTGAGAATCAAATAAACAGACATATGTAAAAATTCTTTGTGAACCTTAAATCATCTTATTAATTAATTAAATAATATTCTATTCATTTGCTTAATTAATATTAAATTAAATTTTATTAACAATTTAATAACAAAGATATTATTATTAGCATATCAAGAATGGATAAATTAGGATAGATCAGATAAATAGCATAGGGTAAATGATGTTTAATGTCTTAACTAAAAAATGTTGAGAAGCATGATGGGAAACCTTTCATTCTTCTATTTTATAACTTGACTGTTACTGATTGAAAAGAGTTTTAACATCTAAGAAGAACAAAGTGATTGACACATTGAACGAGGAGATAAGAATTGTTATTCAGAAAAAGAACAGCATTATTAAGGAAGGGAAATATAAGTGAATTGTGAAATAGCATGGTATATCATGGCTAGAATTTTGGTTTTGAAGCAGAAAAAGCTATGCTCAGATCTTGCATCTGTTCTGGCTGTGTGACGATGGATTAGTCAATGACTCTCTTTGAAACTTAGTTTGTAAAATGTAAAACCTTACTCTGTAAAATGGGACTAATGATAAGTGTAATACCTAGCTCAAAAGGCTTTTGTGAGCCCCAAACTGCCATGAGAGATGCCCTGATGCAGGCCAGAGATCAAAGTGTATCTAGTCAGCTAGGTAAATATTTGGGTAGAGGATTGGACTCAGAGTCAATAAGTTCTGAGTACAAATCTACACCTAATATCTATTAGCTAGCATTAATGAAAAGAATCTATTCAAAATCATGCAAAATTTGAAACACTACATATGCAATATATAAACACACACACACACACACATATATATATATATGTAGTTCACACATATCTGTATTTGAGTGTATATGCACATATATTCACGTGATTTCACATTCCCATTCACATTTTTAGAGGGAGCTAAATGGCCAAATGGATTAAGCACTGGACTTGGAATGAGGAAGACCTGAGTTCAGATTCTCAAGTACTATTATGTGACTATAAACAAAGCACTTATCCTCTGTGGGTCTCATCTGTTAAATGAGAATATTAGCAACTATCACACCTGGTGTTTTTGTGGGGCCCAAATGATATAAAATATCTAAGGCACTTTGCACAACAAAGCCTAGTATAAATGCTATGATGATGACACTGAAGCTTTGCATCTTAAAATTTGCTAGTAGTGAAAGGAAAAAGCTAGTTGAATGATTTTTTCTCATGGCAACATTGAATTACAGAACTGAAAGGGATCATGGAAGTCATCTGAACTAACTACTGCATGGAGACACCCTTGATAAATATTCTAATGTCTGGAGACTTTTACTTAACCCTTTTCAAAGGTAGACTATTCCTTTTCAAGCAAATATGAAGATTTCTTGTACAAGCTAAAGTTTTCTAATTACTTTAGATTTTCACACCTGAGAAAGCATATGGTAGAATGGTGATATTGGCTATAAAAAACTCAAAATCATCACCTAGTGGCCAACCAACTGTTGATGAGATTTCTAGGTATTTTCTAGGCTGGTTTTCAGAGAGAAGATTCAGTACAGAGCCAGAACTATGCATAAAACATTTCCAGTTTGGAAGGACTTGCCAGAGTGTGCTCAGCTGGCATAACCTTCAAGAATGCCAATATGTTCATCGTCTAGATGCATGGGCATCTAGCTATGAGATTAATTTACTAAAGGAATGAGTTTGAAAGGAATGATTCAGCAGAGAGAGAAATTGTGTAAACCTTCCTGCTAGGTCCTAAGCTGTTGAGAACTTTTCATGAAAGGGAAGTCTCCAGTGTATTTTTGTCTCATTTGCATGGATAGCTAAGCCCTTAACTCAGACATCTGGAGCCCAGAATGAGAAGTTGATCAGCCAGACCTAAAAGAAAATGACTGACTGAAGATATGACATCCTGATAATGGTGAGTGGGGAAAGGCCAGCAAAAGCTGGTGAAAAGGTTTTGCTGTATTGCAGGTTATTTTTCACTTACTTGGATACCTGTTTTGGCTCATAGAAGAACAAAGCATAGATCAGACATTTAGAAGTACCCTAGGGTTCAGGTGTTCCACAGACATGATCACTGAAGCATTAGATCATCTCTTACTTGAGGAAACTGGTTTTCAGTCAGTCTCTCTTTCCCTTCCTTTCCAATAACTTTTCTATAAGTCTTTTTTCTCTTTCTCCTCTTTTCTCAGTTTGCCTAACCTTTGACTTATATCCCTTTGATCTCTGTCCCTTTCATCATTTGTTTCTCCTTTTCTCTGGTTGGGTACCATGACCTACCCAAAGAATAAAAAATGGTTTAGTGGCCTGGGTTGAGGTTCTCTCTATGAATAATATGTAGACATGGTAGAGTTGTTTGTTTTTCTTTTCCTCAGGTGAATTTGACCTTTTATGTGGTTCCATTTGAAAATCCATTTTTAAACTTTCATGATTTATCTTTATTTACTCCTGATGAACTTTCTCAAGATCAGACAAGTGGCACTTCCCATTCTGACTACTGCCTGATAACTTCCTCAGGCTATCTAATTCTTCATACAAGAAGGCATTTGGATCAGATTTTAATCTTGGCTGAGTCGTGATTGTGCAGCTTGTAGAAAAAAGGCTTTTTTGGGACATTTAGTAATGCACCCCACACAATCCTCAGCTTGGAGTTTTGAATTATTATGATGCTATTGTCAGGATCAAGTACTGAGGAGGGAACATTTATATTCATTTTTTCTCCTTTCTTGATGCATGACTCGAGATGAGAAGAGATCAAGGGTTCATTCCTCAGGAAAGAGTACAGTGATGCCCGTCAGACCTTGTGACTTTGCCAACCTGACTGTGGACCACATATTCCTGTAAATTTAACACATGCTGCTGGGGCATCTTTTTTGTCTCTCTTCTCATAAGTTGACTTTTACAAAGAAATAATTTATTGCAACTGCAAGAAATGGTTTTTTTTTGTTTCTTTGCTTGCTGAACAATGAACCTTGTGGAATTTTCTGAAACTGTGAGGATTTTACCTCATGACCATTATGGAGGCCGGGATGCAAGTAGGCATGGGATCAGCAAAAATGATATGATATTAATTTCTCAAGAGTTATAGCCTATAGAGAGGAAAGGAATGGATTCCAAATAGTGGGATTCTGGGAGAGGAAGGAAAGGAAGTAAAACCAGGAAAAATGTTTTGACATATAGGTGTCACATTTATATATAACCTATGGTGGGACAATAGAAAAAATATTGAATTTTGAAAGAAAGGACTTTGGTTTGAATCTTAGCCCTTCTACTTACTACCAGGTTGTACCTGAACAAATCACATCTTCAGTTTCCCCACTGGGAGGTGGTTGGAATAGATGACTTCTAAAGTTCCTTTCAGCTCTAAATCTATGATCTTATCATCTCTTCCTGAAAAATTGTATGCAAAAAGAGAATTGATAAGTTGAATCGTATTTTAAAAGCACTAGGGCAACCCATTATTTGAAAGGGCCATATAGCATATTATTTTATAAAGTGAAAAAACTATTTATAAAGTGAACAATGTACCTCCAGATTCCCTGTCTTGTTCATTTAGACTTTTCTCCTATAGATCACCTTTGTTTGAGTTTGGATATACCTGGAGCAGCTAGGTAGTATAGTGGATAGAGTACAATGCCTAGAAACAGGTATACCTGAGTTCAAATCCAACCTCAGACTAGCTGGATGACATGAGAAAGTCAATTAACTCTGTTTGCCTCAGTTTCCTCATTTGTGAAGTGAATTGGAGAAGGAAATGGCAAACTACTCAAGTATCTTTGCCAAGAAAACCCTAAAATGGGTCACAGTCAGACAGACACAAGTGAAATGACTGAACAACATAACTTTACCCCAAATTGATAGAGATTAGTTTAAATACAATTTTATTTGAAAATTGTGGGTTTAAGTAATGGATAAGCTTTTTAGAATCCTATGCCTGCTTGTATCTTAATTCATCAAGAATATGTCCAGAATTTTAAAATGAAGGCCATGGCCTTTGAGCACATGGATACATTTGTAATGAAGAAGGAATGGGAGATGAAGAAGGATACAAATATTTATTGTCTATGTGCCAGGTACTGTACAGATATCTCATTTGATACAACAGCCCTGTGAGGTAGGTGCTATTTTAATCACCATTTTTATAATTGAGGAAATTGAGGCAGGCAGAGGGTTAATGAAGTCACCCAGACAGCCAGTGACAAAGACCAAATTTTCACTCATCCTCCTACTTTAGGCTTAGCATTCTATCCACTGCATCATTTAGCTGCATGTAGACTTGTGATTGTGTCTTAGGAAGATCTATTGAAGCCCCTGAACATTGGTATGCTGATGGAAGAAAGGTTTAGTAGTGACACAAGAGCTAGTTATAAATATTTGCAGAGCTATCATGTTGAAAGTCTTAGATTTGTCCTGTTCAATTCTCAAAGGCAGAACTAGGAACAAAGAGTTGAGACGTAGAAGTAGATTTAATCTAGATGGAAGGAAGGGCTTCCTAACAATTCAAAACGCTGACATTGTAAGGGTTAACTTGGGAAGTAATATTGTCTACCTCATTAGATTTCTCCAAGCACAAGCTGGATGACCATTTGTTAGTCTTTGAAAGGGAGATGTGTACTCAAGTATGGGCTAGCGCAGATATTACACTTCATTTTTATATAGGAGGTATCTTTTGGAAGGCATATTGGAAGTGACTTTATTTTTAAAGCATTAATAAAATCCTTTTAAAAAGTAGTATGATTGAAAGAAATCATCCCTGAAGCCATTCTGGTAAATAATGTTTCTGGAGTCAGGTAAGCTAGATTTTAGACAATGAAGAATAATCTGTCATATATCACAGTTTTCTTGCTAGGACTTTAGTAGACTTGCCAGAGTTTATATTCCACTCATATAGCTTTTGAAAATTTAGGGTCACCTCCACATCATGATGAGGTATAGGATTAGCCTTTCATTGGAGATGGCATAAAAGGTGATATAAAGAAAAATGAAAATGTCTTAGATTTTCTCACAGACAACTAGCATTGCACTCCAACACACCATTAAATTCTCATCGATCAAGTGGAGTGGAAAGTTTGTATGTGTGTGTTTATGTCCCTTTGTGTCCTTGGATGAGTTTGCTTTCTGTTGCCTCATCATTTTTCTGAGTGCTTAAGGAGGCATTTTTTTGCCTGTTTTCATATCATTTAAGTAATTTCAAATTTTGTTCCAGATCACACATCAAGATAATTTTCAGTAATTGTTTTCTGATATTTTGTGATCCATATTCTCTCTCTCTCCCTTCCACCACTTGCCTCTCTCCAAGATAGCATGCATGTGATATAGGTTATACATGTTTCTACTTCATTGTTGATTTTTTTCCTCTGAAGAATTAGATGATCTCTTTCCTTCTGAGTTTGCTGAGTTTGGTTTATTTTATTCCACAAACCAAACCAATTCTATTCTACCTATTCCTTCCTGGGAATGTGTTCATCCCTTTATTTTTACTGGTTTGCTTTTTCATTTGATACCTTGCCCATTTTCTAATTTGAAAGTCCTGTGGCCTTCTTTGTGATCTGGATTCTAGATTTTCATTTGTTGATTTGAAAAAATAATCACGCACCTAGAAATTTATTTTACGTGACCCCTCTAGATTCCCTTTTGTTTCAGTTGTATAATACACATTTTCCCAGATGATACCAAAGACAATATCAGTTCTTTTTTGAAGACTTGATATATTAGACTATGTTGTTATTCCTTGAGCAAGGTATTCTACCTTCTGACTATACATTTTCACTGGCTTTCCTCCACACCTTAAATTTCTTTCCCTCTACATTTTCCCATCCTGGCTTCCATAGCTTCCTTAAATGCCAGCTAAAATCTCACCTTCTACAGGAAGTCTTTTTCAAATTTCCCTGAATGTCAGCGTATTCCCTCTATTGATTACTTCCAAGGTATTAGGGCACCTCTTTTCCTCATCTTGGGGATTTTCACCTGTTCATTTCCACCCTTCCAACTCAGAAAGTCCCTAATCTTTCCTTCAATTAGAATTCAGATTATCCAGTTTTGTATCCTATTATCTTTTAATTCATTGGCTTTATTTGATTCATTGATTTTACTGGAGAAGAATGCCTCCCCCTTGTATTTTGGTTCCAGTGCCATACCTGAGGAAGGCTATAGATCTCATTTCAATTTGTTGGATGATTGCCATACGTTATTTAATAAATCGTTGTGCTTAGAAACTTTGTCTCTTCAATCATGTCATCTTTTATCTGCCACATCATCCATATATATTTGTGTATGTGTATATATATTCACACACATATATAAACAAACACACATATCAAGTTCTATGTAAATGTTTTCAGTGCTGATGATAATGATGATGCTATTGTCATCATTGTTTTAATATAATCTTTCACACTAGAGCAGGATCTCCATGAGAACAAGAACTGTCTTTGCCATTTTTTGTATCTTAATTGCTTAGCATGTTGTCTGGCAAATGGTAAATGCTTGTTGACCGACTGACATTGTTTTTTACCCATAAGCCAAGCAATAATCTATAGACTGAGAGAACAAATAAAATATTTTGAAAAATCCAAAGTCTAACAGACAATGTGGCTAAAAGAATTGACTATTCCATTTCTCTTTTAAAATTCCCTTTAACATTCCATATATATTTCTAGGGAAGCTATCTTTCTTTTAGAAAATATTCATTTAGTGACAGATTAATAGAAGACAGTAGGGAATAACATTGAGACAAATTCACATACCATGGAAGATTTTTATGGGCCTCATGATATTCTAAAACTCTGTTATAGGAACAGAATTCTGTTAGCAGAAACATGCTTCTATTTGTCTTCTCGGTTCTAAAGGAGATTTTCCTACACAACCGTCTATGAAATGGGAATACTTGAAATCCATGTTCTTAGAAATGTGTTATTACTTTAATAAAATGGTTTCAAAGTTTAACATAGGACAAATGTTTTAATTATTCATTCTAAATTGGAATCCCATAGGCTTGAGTTGTATAAACTTCTAGTCTGTTCTTTGGCCCTGATTTCTGGTTTAATAGCATACCTGAGTCATGTTACTGGCTTTCTGTGACACATATAGTACCCTGGAGTGTCTTGATTTCTTGCATAATTATATATTTCTAAGCAAATACAAAATTGGAATGCTTAAATAGCATACTATAGTCTCTGATGTCAGATATAACTTGAATAAGCAAATGCTAGTTACTATAGGTAGGCAGGTACAGGTTTCAGCTTTTGAGGGAAAACATACATATGTAACCTCTTTTCTCTATTGTGGACTTTAAACAACTCCACTTTGCTTTTGAAACCACTGAACTGAAAGGTTATTGTAAAAGACATTTTGTAGGGCCAACTTTGATGACAGTTATTAAGCTTCAGAGATAGAGAATAGAGTAAGAGTCCCTAAGGAGTGTCTTCTTCAAGTATGGCTTCAAAGCTAATAGTTTGCTGTCCTTTGGTGCTTGTCGAATTGTATTTATAATGCTGACCTATCTATAAAGTTCTCAGTGGTTCAGGACTGATGACCTTAGCTAGAGTACTGTGACTGGTTGTTCCCATTGTCTAAACTGATTAACCACTGGAAGTATCTGCTCATATTTGGATACTATCATCCTTTCCTCTTTGACTTTTATTTCAGAAATGCATCCAGAAGCAAACTGCTGAAATTCTTCTTCCCTTATGGCATTAGAGGCAGTCCCCTTCCTGCTGCTACCATACATTAATTTTTTTAAGGCTGAGTTTCAGCCTGTTGATTGAGAGATAGTTTGTTAGAAAGAACTTGACATGAGATTGGAAGAACTGACTGAGTCACAGCTCTGTCATTGTCTGAAGTTAGGGAAATCACTCAAACACTCTGAGAATCAGTTTTATTTTCTGAAAAATGGGGATGATAATATTTGTATTGCAATAAGCAGAATGACATATTTGGCTCAAGATCCAGTAAGGCCTGGGTCCAAGTTATGTCTCTTAGACATAGATATTCTGAGCATTATCAAGCTCATTTCTAGATGAAGAAACTGATACTAAACTCAGAGAGATGATATGACTTTTTTAGAATCTCATATCTGCTAAGTATGAGAGTCTGAATTCAAATCCAATTCTTTCCCATAATTTCAAAACTAACACTCTGCTGTTACCCACTGCTGTAATTTTATTAATATTCTACTCATGCTAATATATGTATGTATATACACACTTATAAAGCTGTTTGTAAACCAATGTTAAAGTACATACCATGTATATATGTATTTTAATATTGGTTTTAATGATAATAGCTAATATTTATATGACTCTTTAAGGTTTGCAAAGCACTTTACAAATATTATCTCATTTGATCCTTATAACCACTCTGAAGGCTTTTCTTGATTCCGAGGAGAGCCCTCTGTCATCTGTACTACATAGCTGCCACCTGAATGTTTTCACTTAATTTGGGGGCTATTAGATGAATTTATTATGAATGATATAATTACATAATTGTTATAAGTATGGCTCAAATACCCAAATAGCTTGAGATCTCAAAAACATGCATATTTCTACAAATAAATCAACCAATTCACCAAGAATGAATTAAGTACTTAGGGATGATAGTATAGTCAATAGAACACTAGATTTAGAGTCTCAGAAACCTGCGTTCACATCTTGTCTCAGATAGTTGCTAGGTCATACTGGATAAAATGCTTAATTTTCCCTCATCCTGATTCCTCATCCATAAATTTAGGCATGACACCTAATGTCTCTCTCTACTCTAAATCCATTATACTCTCATCACATATACTAGGCTAGGACTTGATGTACAAAACCAAAACCATTCTTGCCTTCAAGGAGCCCATCCTTGCCTACAGATCTTGTGTGTCTCTAAAAGAATATAGATTGGTCATTTGGTAAGACCAAGGAATAACCAATGGTCTGCCTAGGTCCTTAATTGTTATTCTCATAGTATCAAGGGAAATTGAGGAAGGCTCTCAGCCTGTTGGGTATATTGTATATTGCTCATGGCAGAATTAGGGGAGGACCTGGAAAATAGTCACCCATGAATTGTTGTAAGTTTTTTTTTTTAAAAAAAGAATAAATGAATGGAGATTTGGGAAAAAGAAAATGTAAAGCTCTTAGTCTAAGACCAAAGCAGTTCATTTTTTTCATTTCACAGCTTTATTTTTTTGGTTCTGTTCAGACTAAGACAAAAATAACATGATTCACAATGATGTTAACCAGAGGATTGCATGAGGTTTCTAGCTATAGAAATAATCTGGCATTTCTTTCCTTACACCCTTGTTTTCCTACAAGCTTACCTTGAGTTTATGAATCAGGCAGTCTTTTTATTATAGCACAATGGTTATTGAAACATCCTGTTCAGCCAGCTTGAATCACTTGCCAGTTCATTTTTCATACATCAGGCACAGAGAGGGCGTCAGCCTTTTTTTCAACACAGAAGATCAAACTATTTAAGCTGGGATTTCATTTTGGTGAGATTGAAGACTATAGTTCTAGTCCCTACAACTGTAAGACATTATTTTTTTTAAACCTTAAGAAGTAGTTTCAGTAAGTCAATGAAAAAAATGGAGGCTGAGATCTTTTACATTAGGATTATAATAGCAAGATATTTTTAAAATTATCCATACAATATGTATTGCTTCATGTAGTAGTTAATAAAAAACGATTCCCAGGTGAATTGAAAAGTGCATTAATGTCTCACTGAGGCTGAGGTTAACTAAAGGAGAACAACAAAAGAATATCCCTCATATTCTAAGGTTTTATAATTTATTTAGAATTGTGTTATCACCAATAGAGTGGAAGAAAGTTATGATTATAATGACAGTACTATCACACTATACTAATTATAATTTTTGTTATTAAAATTAGTCTGAATTATGAATGAAGAAAATGGGAAGAATGAAACAGAATGGTTGTCCATTTTTGAGTATTTGCTACTACTTATACTCCAGTATTTTGAAGAATTAAAGTAACAAGAAAGGTAACATTATGAAGAAATTTTGGAGAAGGAACAATGAGGGGGAAATAGAAGTTAGTTATCTTATTATCTGGGTGTACTACAGACCACCTGCACAGAAGGAGGAACTGGATGAAGATTCAAATCCCACAAACCAATTTCACACAAAAGCTTGATATATAAATAATAAGAGAGACTTCATATACCTGATGCCATCTACTCAGTGCCTCTCTGAGCATAAGTCAATAAATATTTGACTTACCTGATGATAATTTAACTTTCAAAATAGGAAGGAAGGGAAAAGGGGGCTGTGATTCTGGACCTATTCCTAACCAAGAAAAAATTTTATTATTGCAGTAGAAATGATGACAACCAAGAGTAGAGTGATCCCTCCATCATAGAGTTTGTGTTGTAGAAAACAAGGAAATTCAGAAATAGTCTAACATAAAACCTTGATTTTGGAAGAGCAGATTCCAAAGGTTTCAGAGAAAGAATGGATAAAATTCAAATGATTGATGTTCTCTAGAGAATATTTTTACAAGAGTAATGAGAAGTTCTCAAGAATTAAGTCCTTAAGATACAAGCAGAATTGATTATGATGAGGAGGAAAATGGTGAATTGCATATCATCTGTGTTTTTGCACAGTGAAGACAACAATTAATCCCAGCTTTGTCATTTATTTCCTGTGTGCCTTTTGGTACATCATTTACTTTCTTGGGTCATAATTTTTTCACTGGACTAGGTTACAAAGTCCATTCCTATTCATTGTAATCAATATTACATACATTATATGTGTTCAGTTCTGTTTGCTTCATTATAAGAATATAGAGAACCTGGAAATTATCCAGAAAAAGATGAGGATGATGAAAGGCTTGGATAATAAGATAGATGAGGACTGGTTGAAGGAATTGAGGATGTTTATATTGAATGAGAGAAAATCTGAAGGGGATGGGTACAGTAGCTTTCTTTAAGTAAAGAGATAGTGTGTTGAAAAAAATAATTGATTTGAACACCTATCCTCAGAAGGCACAAGTAGGAGCAATGAGTGCTAGTTGCAAAGAGGTATATTTAGACTTGATGTAAGCAAGTAACTTTCTAATAAATGTGTACAAAAGTGAATTCCTTGGAAAGTAAAATCACTCCTTAACATACCACTACACCCTTTTAAGTAGAGACTGAATGACAGATTGTTATCTGGGTAAATTCTAGAGGAAATTCTTATTCATGAATGATTTATGGTAGGGTGCAATGGTCTCAAATTTAAATAGAAAAAAGAGCCAGTAATCCATGTATAAGGATCCCATCAGACAGCATATTAACTTAGTTTTAAAATGGAATATCATATATATTTTATCATATAGAATTTTTATTATTTTGTTAGGTAATTCCAAATTACATTTTAATCTGGTTCAGATTGCACTTGAGAATGGTAGGGGCTACACACTAACTGCCAACCATATATCTGGTACTTCTGATCAAGGGACTCTTCCCAACTCTAAGGTCCCTTAGATAATAAACAGTAATATTTAGTGCTACTGATGATGAAGATAAGATGGAAGGGAAGGGAAGGGCATTATGACCTTATGCAAAATGAATGAAAAAGATTATAGAGACAAGACTTTGAGAGTATCATTTGCATATTTTCAGAAAATGGAAATCCATAGCACATTAGGTGATAGTTAACAAAAAAAATCAGTGTGCTGAACAGAGATTTTTAGATTAGGAAAGTGAAGAAGTTCTGACAGATGACACATCAGTTATATAGACTTGGGGAGGGCACTATAATTTAAGTATAATTAAATTAGGTCTTTCTATCTGTTGATAATTTGGTTTTGTGCCCTCTCTTTGGAAGTCATCTGTCAGAATGATTTTTATTCTGGCAGTCTCATAGAATAACTGCTTTTAGGATGGGGTATACTGGACCAAGTATTCATACATATTGAGAAACTTCTAATGTGGATCTCCCTCCAATTACGCAGATTCTCAACTCACCTGTAATTTAGAGTCTTAGAGAGTTGCCTGGAAATAGTGAAACGTTAAATGGCTTGGCCATGGTTACGCAGTTAGTGTCAGATAGAGGCAGCAGTTGAGCCCAGGAGTTCTTGATTCCCAGTTTGGTCCTCTTTACTATGATATTGGTTCTCTATTCACTATCAAATTAGTCATTTAACATAGGCAGAAAATTTATATGAGATATATTCTATTTTAAAAAGCCCATCTAAAGTATGGAATATAATGAGGAACATGATATATTGAATATTAACTCCTAGAAGATTGGGACTGATTTTTGTTTTTGTAACCCCTGTGGCTAGTTCAGTGCCTTATGCATAGTAGAACTGTAATAAATGATTGATATAGGATAAACAAAGCAAACAAACAAAACAAAGGGTATATTTCATTAAGAGGAAATGCCTTGAAAGGAATAAGTGGGTATTTATAAAGTAAGATTTACTAATAATACATCTTGGGTGTACAATATGGGTTTGAAGAATACTCTTTTCTTTTGTTAGCCAATTAAAAAAAGTCACACCTAGAAATTGAAGAATTCAATAAAAATAGAGACAATTAATTCCTTTCTTTGTATTCTGACATTGAGGACCTTTCATACAAATTTAAAAGCTTCATATAGATTCTTGCAAGTATATTTATTTGATGATTAAAGGCACTAATTTTTATATACAAATTGCTTTGATTATTTGAGTCAATATGACTTGTTAAGTCTACTACAAGATGACAGAGAATCTTCAAAGAACTGTAAGCAAAATGCAGTTATCACCTGTCACCTATTAGGCTATATCTGGCATTACTGCTGAACATGTTTGGGGAATATATGAAAAAATTAAGATAATATCCTGGCATGATTACTATTAGCTGCCATACATTACTTGAGTACCATTTTCTTTCCACATATTTTATTCCATTTTCAACTCTCTAGTCAATCTTCTGATAGGAAAAAGGGGAACCTTCTCAAGTTATGCAAGTCACTTTCTTAATGGAATGGGCTACCAGTTATGCATTTTGTGCCGTGTCTGTATGTATTCAAGTATGTATGTATACACAAAACAACAAAACTTTTGTGATTCCAAATCACCATCTGTTCAGTACACATACTCCCTTTTTTGTGTGCATGTATTGTAAAGCCTTTACTTCAATGAGTGAGGCATAAAATAATACTTGATTTATTAAGCAAGTACAATGGAGCCTAGTAATAATAAGATGATGGTCAAGCACCTGAGGCTCATATAAGACAATTCATCTTAATTCCCCTTACCCTGGACTTGACCTAGCAACCTGAAAGTGCATAGTTAGTAGGTCCAAAGGAGGTTCTAAGTAAATGAGTGTGAATGGAGAAATGCCAGTCTATCATAACTTCTGGGAAACTACTTCAAGTACAAAGTCTTATGGATGAAAGGTTAGTGTCAACTTCATGTAGACAACATATGGTTAAAAATCACTTGGAAAATTTGTTCAGCTACCAAGCACATCCATGATATTTGTTTTTTTACTGTTTCCCCTACTAAACATAGTTTTTCACAATAATGCATTTATAAAGTATTGTATAAATTTGATTTTTAAAATATGTGTAATTAAACACAACAGAAAATGAAAATACCTCTGATTGACTTTTGTGCCTTCTATT
The DNA here is from genome assembly GCF_016433145.1 of Gracilinanus agilis. NCBI lineage: Eukaryota > Metazoa > Chordata > Mammalia > Didelphimorphia > Didelphidae > Gracilinanus > Gracilinanus agilis. Next base: position 194,552,667 of record NC_058131.1, on the reverse strand, counting down.
TCTGCCTTTGTTTCTGTTAGCCTTCTCATGAGGAAAGATGATAGCAAAGCAATTAACTTGCAATTAAAATTAATTTTTGTCATGATTATTTAAATTGAACATTTAAAACAAAAAATACAATCCACAGTCATAAACAAAGCTGCCTTTTTAGTGAATATGTCAAAAGGTAATCTAAATGTCACATATCTAAAGCCAAATACAACATTATATGAATTAGGATGATTCTTTTATTTAATAACCATCATTATGGACAGCAATAAATTTTTATTTGGAAATTTACTATGTATAAGGCTCTGGAAATATGAAATATTAGACCAAATTCCTAATGTTGTTGAGTTTGCAATGCTGAGAAGATTGATCTTTATATTCTTTAATCATAATATATACATATCAATATACATAAACACACATGCATATATATATACACATATACATATGTATGTATATATCACCTATGGCATCAAGGTTCTATGATCACTGACTGTCAAGGACATAGTCATTTTTCCAGGCTCCCAGGTTTGTAATCTCAGTATTACTGTCAAATCTTCACTCTCCCTTACTTTTCCATATTTAATCAGTTGCCAAATTTGGTCATTTCTATTTCCATAACATCGCTTGTATTGATCCCTTGTCTCTACTAATCCAGCTACCATCTTAATTCAGACACTCTTCATCTTTTGCCTGGATTAATGCAATTGTTTCCCATGTGGTTTTCCTGTCTCAATGTCTTTTCCTATTATAGTTTGTTTTTCACGTTGTGATACTGTTAAACTAATTTTCTATATGTTCAGATATGACCATGTCATTCCTTAGACCAGTGAAATAAGAATTTTTTTGAAAATTGACTTCTTGAAGACTGTTTCCCAAGTCATAAAGGGTGCCATCTATAGTCTTTTCTTGAAAGGAAAGTTTATGCAAGTGAAATAAAAATATATTTTCTATGTAAACAGCCTTATCTTTGAATTTGTGATTGTGATATTGCTTCAATACGTAGACCACCATTGCAGCTTAAAATCTATTTGTCAGAAAGTGATTGGACCTTCTTCAGATGGTCCTTACAAAGGAAATTGCTACAGAAGACATTAGAACATAAGATGAGACATGGAATGGCTTTTTATTTTTCAGTAGATTTACATAGCAAGATATTGGTTTAGATTCAGTAGGCCATAGAGAGAAGAATAAGACAAAAGGTCTTTGTAGGGAGATGGAAAGATATAGTGGATAGAATATTGCTTTTGGAGTAAAGGGAATTGGATCAAAGCCTGGCTATGGCACAGTATGTGTGATGCTAGGCAAGACCCTCTCTGAGGCTCGTTTTCTAATTATACATTGAGGAAACTATTATACTGTTCAACTTACACGGATATTGGGAAGAATGTATGGTATAAATCTTTTTTTAAACCTGCACCTACTGACCTAATATCAATTCAAAGACAGAAGGGCAAGGGCTAGGGAAAAGGGGTTAAAAGGTCAGATTTAAACCTAGTTTCTCCCTGCACCAGTCCTGCTTCTCTGTCCATTGGGTATGTGAGTTAACTTGATGTTAAAAATGAATGACAGGATACATCAGTCCTGCTTGGTTTAGCCTGTCTTAAAAATTACATATATTATATTTTCATTACAAAAAAAGTTCTCACCAATTCTAGGCATAATTTCCCTCCTAATCATATTTTCTTTGCCTTTTGCATTTCAATGTTCATCTGTCCTGTTAGAGAAGACAAAAAGTAAATAGAAATTGAAATCATTTTCTTCCTATCATAAATTGATATTACCCATCTGTCCCAAATTGTAGGCTTTTCCACTGTTTTTCTCTTCTTGCTCCAACATAGCTTTAAGAAGCAATTTTTATTGCTTGTAGGAAGAGTTTGTAATTCTCAGGGCCTTTAGTCCTTCTGAAAGCAGGCTTATAGATGTGACTTGCACCTTTATTTGTGTTTCTGATTTCATTTCAAAATTTTAATTCACCAGAGAGCCCCTTGTGGAAGACCTTTTTTTTTTAAACTGTGTTGTGTAATTCAACCAATGATTACTTAGTATAGATCTTTGTGCTAAATACAAAAAGATATGTAACAGGTAAGAACAACGTAAAGCTGTTTACAGAGTTACAAAAACACAAATGCATAAGTATATGGGAAGAAGGAGTGCAAGAGTCACACTTCAGAGTCTCTCAAAAGCAAGACTGTCAAAAAAGACATTCAGGATTATTTTCTGATGAGGTAAGTATGGTGAGAATTAGCAGGAAGACTAAGAACAAAGGTCCCTTAAATAGACTAGAATTTGTATAAATATACTTGTTTAAAAATATAACAACTCCAGAATAATCATGAATAAAAAAATAACAGAAGCACAAGATCAACATAGCTGACAATTACATTGTTCTATAGGCCCTGCAAAGCTCTCTGCATATATTATATCATTTGATTCTCAAAACAACTCTATGAGATAAATAAATTATTATCTCCTTTTTAAGGATAAGAAAATGAGATTTAGGTTGAGTGACTGCAGAGCATTGTCACAGTTACTGGGAGATATTCAAAGACTAAATGAAATGTATCCTTGCCTCAGGAAGCACAATGCACAAACACTTATAACCATTTGATCAAATCACTTTGTCAGAAAGGTCACTTTGGAGAGATGCCTGCAAACCCTACATTGTGGTACCCTGTCCAGACTGGACTTCAACCAACGTGAGTCCCTGGCTCCAAACGTCATCCAAAATCATCATAGGATTGTGGTTTTGGAGCTGGAAGGAAACTTCAATGTAACCTTACCTGACCTACTCTTTTGACTTGCAAAGATATTAAAGCAGGTCATGGCTGCACATATAGTAAACATTAGCAGCAGTATTTAAATCAAGATCCTCTACTTATAAATTCAGCACTGTTCATTCACTACATCACACTGCCTCCCATCCTCCCAATTCATCCACAACCCAACAAAGATTCTACTCTGGTGATATTTCAGCAAATGTGAGAAAAGAAATATTTCCTATAGGGAGGCTACAAATTAATATTTTCTTTCCCTTCTTCCAATGGAGCATTATGTTCTGTTTTGCTATGATGATTAATTATGCCTCAACTACATATATTGTACCAAAAAAATCACTGATTGTAAAATTGAAAGCATAAAAAACTTTCTGATTAAATCCAGTCTATTACTACATTGGTGATGTCTATGGGAAAGATGTCAATGCTGATAAAGTACTGAGGCTCTATGTCTTCCATTCAGTTTCTCAGATTATTGCAGCTACAAATGATCTCTACAAATATCCTATAGCATTTACCTTGGTTTTTTTTCTGTGAACTGAAGGACTAATTTATATTTGATTCATTTGTGGGCATCTCATATACTATTGATATAAAAACTTTTTGAGAGTAGAGGATTCTATGATTCAGAGATAGTACTTGATGCTAACTCTAGGACATAGATCCTTTTGCATACTCAGTTACTAGTAAGTTATTAAATACTAGTTGATTTTTCTCAAATGAATTCTAAACTTTAAGAATTTATTTATTAATTATGTATAACCAATACCATAATAACTGGGGGAGAGAGAGAAGAGAAGGCTTAACGGAAGAGCTGACATCTGAGCTGGACCCTGAAGTAAAATAAAGAGCCCAGGAGGCTGATCATGGGATCATAGAAGTGCAACTGGGAAAGGCCTCAAAGACCCTTCATTTTACAGGAAATTGATGGTAGGGATATTAAATGGCTTATCTAAGATCTATGCCAGGCCACAATTTGAAATATTTCGGAATTCAATTTGCATAAAAGGCTTCCATTATGTGATCTTTGTCCTTTTCCCCTTAGAAAATGACTATTTACATTTTTTAAAAAAATTACATGGTTTTGCTACTTAAATTCTTGTTTTTTCCTAACACCATTTACTCGCCATTGAATTAAAGTTTTTGTTTGTTTGTTTAAAAAAAAAGACAGTCGTCAGTGAAGCTTTCTTTTCACCCTCGTGAATACACATGTTTCATTTGGGAAAGTTATCATATATGTGTATCTTGGCAGATTTCTTTTCCTCAGTTAGCAGTTCATTGTCTATCAGTAGCTCTTCTCAGCTCAAATTACTATTTATAGGGTTGGTAGAGAGGAAGAATGGTCCTGGATGGGGTTCATCTTTTTGGTACTAAGCAAAGATAGAAAAAATGATTTTTAGGGAGCATTCTCTTTCTGTTGTGAAAATGGGAAATATATCTGTATTTTTAGATATAAATATTTCAGGTCAACTTGAGCAAAAATGTCTTCTATAAACATTTGGAATTGCTCCTCTTTTCCAACTCTACTAAAAGGCCTTCCCTGAGGGAAAACTCATTCCTTCCAAAGACAGCCCTTTCTACTTCAGGGCAGTTTTAATTGTTAGGAATTTTTATTTTGGGGGAGAGGTCTAAATTGGCCTTTTCTGAGCCAAAATAATGAAATCAGAAATCATTTTCTTTTCTATTGTATTGGAAAGAGCACTGGGCTTAAGTTCCACTACTGAATAGCTGTTTGACCCAGGGAAAGTAATTCCATCTCTCTAAGCTTCAGTTTCTTTTACAAAATGAAGTTAATAATACTTAGAAATAGGATTGCATAGTGGAAAGAAGTTCGTCATTAGTGTCAGGAATTCCTAATTGGGTTTTTTTCTGGCCTCTGACACAGGTGGTATGTCACAACCTTTTGCCCAGTTATAAAGGAGTGGCCTTGTCTTTATTGGTAGAGGAAGTTTACATACTAGGAGTTCCTCTTTGCCATAAAACAGCTCTAAATTAAACACACACACACATACACACACACACACACATATACCTCACACTGTCATTGCTGCAGACTTTTTGTAATTATTAAATGAAGGCTATGAAGAGTAATTTGTAATTCTACACTATTCTAGGGATGTCAACAACTAAAGAGTCTCCATTAAGCTAATGAAAGGCTCTTGCATATTCTCGTCTAAATGAAATTATATTCCTGCTTGGGCTGATCATAGCTCTGATTGTTTAAATAGAACTCCATAAACTTCTTTATTAATTCTTTCCCCCATTGGATTCTTGCCTACTGCAATAAGTGGGCTGCTATGTCTCTCACTTTTCAAAATCAATAGGGGAACAAAGCAGCCTTGAGTTTGCTTTTGTAGTGGAGAGTATTGCTACATATTAATTTTGAACATATGAATATTCTTGCCCAGTTAAATAGAATACTTAAAGCTCTAAGAGTCTAACTAAAAAGAAGATAAAAACAAAACCTTCAAGTCAGAAGTATATGCTTTTAGCACAAGGGTACTATAATCATTTGAAAATAAGATTCTCATCATGAGCACTGTAGAGTACCTGGGCATTCTGAAAAAAAATTCTTAATGAGAGAATATCAATCAACCTAGAAACATTTATTAAATATCTACCATGTACCAGGCACTGAACTATGCCTTTAAAATACAAAGAAAAAAATTCCAAAGAATAAAACACACACACACACACACATATACACACACGCACACACACACACACACACACACACACACACACACACACACTCTTCCTTTGGAAAAAACAAACACAGAAACAAAACCCAACAAACTCTGTTCTCAAGTAACTCACAGTATCATAAGGGAGCCAACATTCAAAGAATTATGTACAAACAAGATTTATATAGCAAAAAATTTGGAGTAGTCTCAGAAGGAATATCCTAAGATTAACGAGGACTTTGAAAGTTTTCTTGCAGAAGGTGAGGCATTAGCTGAGGCTTGAAGGTAGCCAAGGATGTCAGGATGAGGAGATAAAGAAGGATAAAATTCTAGACATGGGACAGCCAGAATATATTTTGGTTTGGACTATCTCCTTGCTTCTAGAAATCTTATCAATGGTTAAAATCTAGAAACTCTTTTTAAAAGAGATGATAGTGAATATCTAGAAGAGAAAATAGTGATCACAAAATAATGAGCCTAGTTTCATCAAGATTTAGTTATGCCTTAATGCCTTATTTTTAATCATTATCAAATTAATTGATAAAACTGTAGATATTTAGCAAGATATTTACTAAAGTCTCATGCTATTCTTATAGAAAAGATGGAGACTCATGTACTAGCTTTTATTGTTGTTGTCATGCAGTCCTGTCTTATTCTTTGTGACACCATTTGGGGGTCTGTCAACTACTTCTCCATCCCATTTTATAGATGAAGAAACTGAGACAAGTAAAGTTGAACAATTTGCCAAGCATCATGTAGCTTCTAATTATCTGAGGGCAGATTTGAATTCAGAGAAATAAATCTTTTTAACTCTAGGCATGGAGTTCTATTTACTGTACCACTTAGTTGCCACATGCACTGGATACTAATGCATTTTGGAAATGATAAAATGGCTGTACCCCAAGAAGGGCCATCAGTGGTTCAATATTAGCTTGTCTCTAGGTAAGCAACTAAGTGATATGTGTTTTTATACTTTGCAGTTTAATATTTTTAACAATGATAATGGCATAATGACATGCTTATTAAATTTTCATATGATATAAAATGGACATAATAGATGGATAGCAAAGTAAGAATTAACAAAGACATTTGAAGGATAAAACATTGGGCTTAATAAAATAAGATGGAATTTAGTAGGATAAATGGAAGGTCTTTGTTCCTAAAAATCAACTTTATGAGTACAAAATTGGGAAGATGTGGATAGTCAGAATCTCATCTGGAAAAATCAGTCTTAGGATTCAATAAACTGTTAGATCAATATATATGAGATAGAAGCATGATATGGCATCCCAAATGTAAAGAAATGCTAGGCATTGCATCTAAGAGTAAGAAGGTGCTAATCTCATCTTTACTCTGTCTTTATTAGGTCATATGTGGAATAATTTACTCAATTGTGGAAATTACATTTAAGGAAGGACATTAAAAGCTAGAAAGGTACAAGAGTAGGTCAAACTAGGATTATTTGAAGAGTTTTGGATTCATGTCTTACAAAGATTGCTTGAACAAACTGGTGGAGAGAAGATTGATGATGTGATTGCTGAAGAAAAGATGTAAGGAATGTGATTTCTCTCAAAATATTAAAAAAGCTGTCATGGGGATTGGACCTACTTGATTTGTTTCAATAGGATGAAGATGGGAAGTAAGAAGTGAATTTTGCAAAGAAGCAAGTTTACACATTATACAAGGAAAACTTCCTAATACATAGAGCTGGGAAAAATGACGTTGATTCTTTTGAAGAGCCAAGTAGACCTAAATATTGCCTATCATTTGTCTGCAGAACTAAATAATTAGATCTACACTGGTAAGGTAATAGGGTTCCCCTCTTGAAGATCTTCAAACAGAGGCAGGATGTCTGTTTTTGTTAAGAGGTTTGGAGAGATAATTTTCTTCAAGTATAGACTAGATAATTACTGAGATGTCTTCTAACATCTATGAGTTTTTAATTTATCAGTGTCAGTCTTTTTTGTAGTCTTAAATGTAGTTGTAGAAACCTATACCTGAGGTTCACAGACTGTTCGAGAGGTAGGCACAGGCACATGTTTCCAGTTATTGAGAGTTGGATTAGTTTTTGGCTTGAGAAAAGTAGAATATACATTCTCAAATAGCCATGTGCTATAATTTAGTCCCATTTTGTGCCATCTTTCTTGATCAGGAATCTATTTGGCATTGTGTTTATGGGCACCCATCATACCTATAAGGAATGAGGACCAAATGTGACCACTTGACTTTGGGGGGATATCTGCCTGAGATTTCTAAAATAAATGTATTAATTTTCAATCTGATCACTAGCTTAATATGAAGTCAGAAATTCTGAATGGAGTTAGAATTGAGGTTTGTTCTGACTGAGCACACCTTCTTATTCTCAAGACTAGTCAAGTATTTTAAAATATCAATATTGGTATTGTCTCAATTAAAATTGATTTTTTATCTCTTTCCTATTATTGAAGAAATATGGGTAATGCCACATTGGCATTTGTTTTGGATTTAGATGAGCTAATTTCTAGTTGTCAATTCTTCAATTTATTAATTGTATGACCTTAGACAAACTCCTTAACTTCTTTGGACCTCAGTCCCTTCATCTCAAAAGTGAATATTTTAATACCTGTCCTAATTACCTCACAGAGTTGATTTGAAGATCAAGAAGTACAGTGTAAATTAACTACTTTGGGAAACAAAGTGCTATCAAAATGTAAGCTCCCTGAGGGCAGGATCATGCTGTTTGTTATTATTAAATATGTTCTTAGAATAGCCACCTAATTGTTCTCTGCCTCAAATTTCTCAACTCTCAATTCTTCCCTCTCCACACAATTGCCTATGTGATATTTCTAAAGTATAAGTTTAGCTGTGATACTCCTACATTCATTTAACTTCAAATATCTCTCTATATTGCCTCTAGGGTTAAATATAAATTCCTCTGTTTGACATTTAAAGTCCTTCAGAATTTGACCCTAAAATTATTTTTTGTCTTACTTTGGATAACCTTATAGCACTCTTTGGTTCAGCCAAACCATTTTTGTGATTCTTCACACAACACTCTTCCATCTCTATGTCTTTTTTTTTTCTTGAACCCCATTGCTGGAATATACTCCCTGCTCCCCTCTGCCTCCTAGATTCCCTTATTTCCTTCTAGTCATCTTCTAAATGAAGCCTTTCCTGATGCCTCCAGCTTTTAGTATTCGCCCTTCCAAAATTATCTTGTGGATTTTTTTGCATATATTCTGTGTACACAAGTATAATCATATTGTCTCCCTTGCAATAACATGAATTCCTTAAGGGAAGGAATTGTTCTATTTTTGTATATATTCCCAATGTCCAGCATTATTACTGAAATATGGTAGGTTCTTAGTAAGTGATTAATGGTTGAATATTGTTCTAAATCAAATGAAATTGAAAGCTTTTGGGGCAAAGGAAGTTATAAAGAGCTAACATATAGTTGATGTAAAATAACTCTTTGGCTATTTGATGCACCAGCAAGTTTCTCCTCAAGCAGGTGCCTCTGGAAGCATTCTGGGGCATTTTGGGGAATAGTAAATCAGCTGACATCATTGTTGGTAAAGAAAAAGAAAATGGCACTTGATTTTTCAGGGTTCCTTAATATCCATTATTAACACCAGGATATATCTCATTCAGTGTCTTATAGACAGAATCTTTTAATGTGGAACTGGTCCTTTAAGGTGAGTTCATAGAAACTGAGACAGGCATTGCTCATAAAAATACTGTGCTGTCTAATGACAGATGGTGGCAGTGGTGGCCCTCAAGTATAGCAGCTGAGATAGAGGTTCTGGCTCAATTTCCCTGTGGCAGTGAGGAGAGTCCCATTACTGCTCTGCCAGGTAAATATAGAACAGTCTAAAAAAAGTCACTCTCATTTTCAGTTCAGAGACCACAAGTTTAATTTCCATTTCAGTGTGTGTTGCTTTAATGACTTTGCAAATGGAACGTCGGAAACAAATGAGAACATATTTTAGTTGGTTCGTGGCATGTATTTTGCTCCTGAAATAGATATTTGTGGAGTGATCTATCAAGAGACTGAAAAAAATGCTAATACTGTTGTGCAATGTAATTATCTCAAAGTCCATAAAAAATACATGTAAATGATTGAATAAACCAGGTGGTTGACATAGAAATTAAAAGAAAATATTTCACGTTCCCTCAGACTCTCTTGTGTTAACATGGGAAAAAAAATTGGAATCTACTCCAGAAGACATCTGTTTGGTAGGTGGGAGTGGGAGTGACTTACTAGAAACACAGTCGACTTTTTCACGTAAGCTCTACTATTTTGGTGGCAAATTGGTTTTCTGACTCCAAGAAGCTAAATTCCATCTGTAAATGCTGTGTGCAGACCCACTTCTTGTCAGTTATCAATTAAATTTCATAGTATTTTTGTAATTAAGGCTCCTTGCTTCTTGTAAAATATGCCTAATTAGTAACAATTCACATAACTCAGATTTCAAAGAAAACTTAATTATGTTTTAATGGGTAAATTTTCTTTCATACTTTGCATTTTTTCTTTGCTTGTGTTATGCACATGCATGGAGAAAACACAGAAAATATACATATATAAAAGTTCTAGAAACATGTCAAACCACTCAGGTGCCATCTGTCTTTTTTTTTTTTTTTTAAGACTGAGCTTCCCCTATGTCAGCCTGACTGGAAGAGTTATGACCATTAATGAGTCTAGTTCTGATACTATATTCTATTTCTGACCAGGTAGCCAATCTTTAGAGTCTGGTAAACTCCTGCTCTTGAGGGTACACTATTTTGGTAGCAGATTTAGGGAAGACACTGAATAGATTTTGACCCTACTTAAACTGAGAACACTTGAACTCAAGCAATTCATTGGTTTCAGCCTGTCCAGCAGCCAGATCCTTCTCCTCTCTAAAGGAGGCTTTGTGCTCTCTTCTTCCTCAAAGTTCATGATATGCATTTATCTTTATATATACATATATGCATGCATATGCATATATTAATTAATATATTAATGCATATTATATCCCTCAAAGAGAATGTTAGGCAGCCTCTTAAGGCCTCTCCACCACATTATCTCCTACTTTCAGCACCCAATATAGAGCTTTGCCTATTATTAGAGTAATTATGATTTTTAGCAGTAGAGGACTGGACTTGTGGTTTTACTGGCACGGGGAACTCTTTCTCACAATGCAGATTTGCAACTTCTCTGGAAGTTATAGGCTCTGAAAGTTTTCTGGAGGCATGGAAAGTTTGTTACTTGTCCAAAGTTACATAGCCATTGTTTCAGTTAGGACTGAAAGTAGATCTGACACAGAGACCAGGTCCTTATCCACTGTGCCTTACTAACTCTCCCTTTGTGAATAGTAAATAGCTAATAAATGTTTATTACATTAAATTGAAATATGTATAGACTCCTTAAAATATGGACATGATCATCCCCTCTCCTAAAGAAATGGCTTCACTTTTATCCAGACTTTAAATGGCTGACACAATTCCCCTCAAAAGGGCAATTCATTTTATTTAAAAATTAATTAAAGCATGAATAATTTGTTATAAAACAGAGAGACATGTACTTCATCATGATCCTGACTTTGCTACGCTATCTGTAAGAAATCATTCATTCAGTCTCTTATTTTTCGTTATGGCATCAGTGCTATAAGGTAATTTTGAATCATAAAATGGTGTAAACTAACAGAATGTTAGGATTGGAAGGGATAGTGGCCTATCTCTTTTGATGGAAGAATAAATGTTATTGGAAGAAATGGAAGTCTAATGGCTCACTTAGGGCAAGACAACCAGTTAGGAAAAGTTGAGACTAGAACCCAGCCCTCCTGACTGCCTCCTGGCAGCCACTGCTGTTTTCATTTTGCAAATATGGGGAAAACATATGATTTCCTTAGTGGAGGGAACACCCAAGACTTAAGCTCTCTTCTATTATAGGTAGCAAATCATCTCTGATTCACAAAGTAAATCCTAGTGAGTTGACTGAGACACATGGAAGTTCAGTAATGTGCCTAGCTGGTGTCAGAAGAAGTATTTGATCCCTGGTCTTCCGGATTGCAAATCTAATCTTTTATACCATAATCCAAAAAGCATCTCTTTTCGCCATTAAATCTTCTAAGATTACATAAATATGTGCTTCTTTATGGATTTTGGATTTCATCAGTATGATGTCACTCTGCTATTAGTTATACTCTTTTGCATCATCTTTATTGTGACAAAAAAACTAACCTGTTTCCAATCTGGAGAAAAGCCAGTTTGACTCTTAACTGGAGAGTTCAGATGGTGGATAATAAGAGTTAAGATAATGATTAGATGATGAACTTATAGTTCCTCACATCAGTCAGCAAAATCCATCTCTTCCCTTAAGAAGCTTACATTCCAATGGTGTGAAAACATGTAAACTTACATACATATATTTGATGAGTTTCCAGTTTCACAAGAACTCCTAGAGTTTAAATTCTGCTGATATAGCCTTTGAGAAATCAGGGCTACCTCTATTCATGATGAAATATCAGAGGACTTTAACAGAAATACATTATCTTGAGGAAGCATATATGGAATTGTGCCTGAAGAGCTGCCATTAGAGTTATGTTATTGTAGAATTTGTGACCTAATAGTTAATTTGAACTTGGCTTTCTCAAGCAAAGTTATGTTATATCAATTAAATTAAATACCCACCAATAAAGTGAATCTCCTTACTCCCCAATTAATAGGACCAATAAGAAAATATACAGTATAATTTAACATTATCAGTTATTGAGACCATGTATGATATAAACTTCAAGCAAGTGATAATCTTTTGGTGCTCCCAAGAAACTTTCTAAAATGAGGTGGTAGTATAGTTCCTTATCTACATTAGAAGAAGGAGTTGAAATCACTGAGAGTTCCCTACACAAATGAAGCAAAATTTGGGACTAAAACAATCATCTTCTTCTCCTTCTCAGGAAGTTGTAAGATAGGGAGCTTCCCAAGATGAACATCACAAATCCACTTTGGGGTTGTGCTATTACCATCACTTTGGTAGCAGATATGCAACTTATGCTTCATGATAGGGCTTGACAAAATTTTCCAGAGAATCAAAGCCTTTGCTTTTTAATACTAGAGGATTTGGGGGCAACAAAAGTGGCAGAATCCTTTTTCTATCTTCCTAGAGGGCCAAGTGGATTTTATAATTCCTCAGGAGACAGTCAATTGCTCTTCTCTATTTCAGATACCTCTAAAACTGTCACATCATTGGCAGGGATATCACTGGAAGCAGATGCTAGAGTATGCTTTATTAGATAATCATATGTCTCTTTAAGGAGAGATATTAAGTTCATTTTCAAAGTTATTTAATTTCATTATATTCTGTTACCTGGTGTAAATCTCTGTGGCCTAATTTTGGAGCCATGTGAATGGAAAGGCAGGAAAATCCTTACGATATTCTCCAAATACCATTTTAGAGTTGAAAGGAATAAAGGAGGACCAGTAGGAGGAGAAAAAGAGAGAGAAAAGGGATGGGAAATGAGGAAGAAGATGAGAGAGACAGAGAGATAGATAGACAGAGACAGAGAAAGACAGAGCCAGAGAGATGGGGGTAGGGGAGAAGGAGAGGGCATCCCATTCAAACCTCTAGATGTCTCTAGTTACTTGTGTTTTATTTGAATATGTGAGGGTGATGAAAAAACATCTTTTGAGTTATTTCCCCAGAATTATTCAGATTTTTAAAAAATTGGATCCTTCCTCAAGTTGTTTTAGGTAAGCTAGAATACTTCTCTCATTCTCAAATTATTGCCATAGGAACAGAAGAATCCAATTCCTGTTGCAGAACAGCTTCATGTTTGTATACTCTGTGTTTTTTTAAAGGATGCTGGGAGTTACAATAAAAGAAACACCTATAAGGCACACAGCATTGTAGTACCAAATCACTTATGACTTTATGATGGGAAAGATTCAGTATAACTCAGATATTACCATTTCATAACAGGAAATACAAGTCTTATATTGGCTACATCTAAATCTTCAGAATTTTTAAAAATCATCTTATCAATTTTCTAAATAGACAATGGTAGAACAAATATCCATGGAGTTGCATCTACATAGAATAATTTTATCCCAGATTATTGTCTTATTTTCTCCAAGTTATCATTACTTACTCCATATTGATTATCAAAATGTTCTATAAGAAATTAGACTGAGAGAAGTCAATATGAATTGTTTATATATGTGAATGAATGTTACATATTATAGTGAATCCATGGTTTCATTAATATTAGTACTTTGTCCGGTGCTGCAGATTATGACTCTTTCATGCCTTTCTTGGCTTGAATGAATCTCTTTAAAGTCCTGCTATAAATCATTCATGAGTAGTTGAAGCAAAATCCTGGAGATCTTCCTTTATGTTGTTCTCTTTCTTATTTCTTCATCAGAAAGTCTTCATGACCATGTATTATTCATTGAACTTTGAGTGATTTTCAACTTTAATTCTTAAAGGATCATAAGATTCCATAACTGTCAGCTTAAAATGTCACTGGAAGAAGTGTATTATTTTAAAGATGTTTTTGTTTCAATGAGAATCTTGGAATAATATATAAAAATGGTACATCCTGAAAAAAGGCAACAACAGAGATAACTTTGGCCAAAAGTCTTCTGATTATTTAGAACAAATGAAGCACAAAACAGGAAGGCATACACTTCCCAATGATGTTTGCCACCACCATGACAGGGTTAAAATGGAAGAATTCCCTGGAGAAAATTTTCTAGATTCTCTTGTTTGAAGATGACATTGTGCTAATTTTGTCAACCCCCAGAATACTGCAGAACATCCAAATTATATCCATAATTACTCAAAACTGTTCAGCCTAAATACTATAATCACACTTGGAAAAAATTCCTGGCATAAAGACTAGCTATTTCCCTAAGTATTACACAATTGGATGGACAACTCAAGGGTCTTTTCCATCAGTGTGTGTGTGTGTGTGTGTTTGTGTGTGTAGGTATGTACATATAACATATATGTATGCATCTGTATGTAAAATATTTTATCTTTGTATCCCTAGTGCCTAACAGAGTTCCTTTCATGTAGTTGGTTTTAGTAGGTAAATGAAGGATGCTTAGTGATTAATTGATTGAGAATGGTTTGAATCATATTTGGAAAACTGACTATTATTAATTGATGAAAATTATTTGTTCTTTAAGGAGTGAATTTGATGGTTGGAATAATTTCAGCATACACCAGCCACTCACTTGTCTTGGGCAGAAGAACTTATGTGTAGATGGGTAAATAGAACTTTCTAGAAAGAATAACTGACTGAGATGTGCCATTATTTATAAATGCCTATGTAAATCTATGCAGATACACCTATATGTAAAATGTTAACTCTAAAGTGATGAAATCACTAATTTGTCAATAGTTAAATCTTGGAAATCATTTACATATATTCTACTGCAGAGTTACAAAGTAAAAATTCCTGTATCTTTCTTTGATGCAATGTTTATGCACCATTTCAGAGTATGCAAATTATTTAGTAAATATAAATGACACAAATCAGTCCATTGCTATTACCCATTTATGAATAGATATATTTGTCACTGGCTGAACTTCCCTACTCAAAGTGTCAGTTACAGAATCTGTATAAACCTCATAACTCCTGTTCTCAGTCATTAGCACTGAGTTTGGCATGTAGCAGATGATTAATAAATGCTTATTGATTCATCTATAAATCTATTATCTTACAAATGCAAAACCATTTCAACATAATGAAATATAAAGAAGAAAAAATAATTGGTGTCATGACCTAAGCCCACTTGTGAATACTTTTCCTCCACATTTTAAGTCTCATCCTCTTCCCACAATATTCACTTTGAATAATTTTTCTAATCTTTCCATCTTGTCAATCATTCCTGTGCCCTAGCTGGGTAAAATTTCCATGCCCAATCACATTAAGGTGCAGTTTTTCCCTCTTGCTAGACTTCTTGTACTGATTTCTTTGTCTTGCAAACATCTTCCTTTGAATACAAAAATTTTGGTTTCCTAGAGTTGCCTGAAGAGGTAGTCAATAGTGTTTATTGTGAGAATTATCATATCTGATTGTTGTTGAATTTCTGATGATCATTCTCAGTTCAGATCTTACTTTGGTCTTCTCCCCAAACTCCCAGAACGTTTTCCTCTAACACCTCCCATTTATACTCTATATGCTTAGAAGGCACATGATTGTATGCAAGTTGTCTTATACACTAAAATGTGAGCACCTTGAGGGCAGTGACTATGATTTTCCCCTTCTTTATATTTTCATGTCCTTGCACAACGCCTGGCATACAATTCTTCAGAAATGCTCATTGACAATGACTAATTAAAGAAAAGATTCTTGCAAATGTTTTCATGATTTCCAAATGGGATCAGAGGCATCATGGCCTAGTGGATAGAGAACTGGCTTTAAAGCTAGGATGATATGGATTCAAGTTTGGTTATATGAACCAAGAAAATTCACTTACCCTCTCATTGTTCCTGGCACATTTTTAAGACTATAAGTTGAAAAGAGAAGGTACCAGTGTTAATTGAGCAGAGGGCATAATTTCTCCTAGGACTTACTAATATCAATTAAATCATAGATCCACTTCCTAGCCTTATCTGCCCTTGTATAAGTTCACAAGAGAACAAACCCACTCAATGACCCCATCTGAAAATGTTATTTTTTCTGAGCACTTTGTTTCTTGAATTTTAAAAATGGTGACAGTTTGTAGCAGATCATTTGGGTTGGTGGTCTACAGTAACTTTAAGACTCCTGGAGATAAATGAACAATTTATACTGGACTTCTTATTTTAGGTATTTTCTTTTGCAGCCATCTGTTCTTCTCTGGGAAGTGTCTGAATATTTCATCTGGTTGTTTTCATCAGCTCTGGCCCAGTCTCATTAATAGGAGGGTCTATATCCTTAATAAAAATATTTCGAAAGGGCAAGCTATTACAGTAAAATATGTCCCAGGACCCTTGTGGTACTAGAAATAGCCCTGGGTAAAAGTATAAAAAATTATGAAATTTTACTTTCATGAAGGAAAAATGTCCTTATCTCTGAGTTCTTGATCCTTGATCAATTCAGCATCTTAAGTAAATGAAATCTGACAGGGCCATTCCAATGATGAGTATATAATACATTCTGTCAAAGACTCACCTCATGTAATCAAATATACTTCATTAATTCCACCAAGGAATGCATTAGCTTCCCAAAGGAAGTCTTTTAGAAATAAAATAAAACTAAGAAAAAGATCACTTATTCCAAAGCCTTCTTTACCCTCCTTCTTATATGTAAGGCTTTTCACTATTTGGCTAGAATGTACTTTATTTAAAAATTTTTTTGCCCATTTCATTTTATTTTCAATTAATAGGCTATTATTTTCCCTTCTTCCCACACTCTCTAATTTCAAAGAAAAAAAAAATAACAAAATCTTTATGAGAAATGTACCTAATTAAGCAAAACAAATTCACATTGTCCACATTTAAAAATATATGTCTCATTCTGCATCCTGGGCCCATCATCTCTCTCAAGTGTTTCAGAACACAGCCAGCAATTCTCATCCTCAAGTCTCTGGAATTTTGGTTGGTGATTGTGTTAATCAGAGTTCTTGCTACCTACTTTTTCAGCCTTCATACACTCTGTGTTCCAGTAAAATTGGACTATTGCCTATTCCCAAATCCCCAAATGCTATCTTCCACCTCTGCGCATTTCCAGGCTTCCATTCCTAAATATACTTCTCTCTTCTAGCTTCTGCTTTGTCATTTTAAGCAATGTGCATATGTGCATAGGCATGTGCACAAGTGTGTGTACTATAATCATATATAATTATATATATATAATTTTCATGTCATATAGAGTTTATACATATAGCATATAGAGTATAATATATACATGTTATATAATACATATAGCATATTTTCTAGATTTACATGTAAAATATGCACACACAGAGGCACAGACACCCATTCTTATATATGTTATTTAGTATGTTAAATGAAATTATAAATACATATATAATGAAAATATAAAATTATTACAAAGTGTATAAGTAACAAATATAGACATAAAACAATTCCTCCTTTCAGGAATCTTTCATTTTACTTTCTGACTATTGCATATACATTAAAAAGATGATTTAGAAGGAGGAAAATAACTTAGTGGTAATGATCAGGGAAAGCATCATGGTGGATCCCTGAGCTGAGTCTTGAATGAGATCAGAATTCTGATTATTGTATTCCAGACATAGAGAATAGCCTGTATCAATGCAGAGGGGTAGGAAAGGGAATATCATCTTCATGTAACCCCAAGCTGAACCTTTTTCCAGACTACTATGTTATTGTTAAAATATTTTCAGAGAATACTGCCATTTACTCATTCTCCTGGGCTTGCTATGTTGGTGTCATCTTCAGTTCCTCAATCATACTCATACTACATTTATAGTCTAATTCTAAAAACTGATATCTCTGTCTTCATATCTTTCTCCTTTCCATTCATGCATTCATCACCCTAGTTTAGGATTTCCCTGTCTCAGGTCTCCCATCACTCTAAACTTTGTTCCAATGGGCAGCCAATATCCAGTTGATGTGAGTAACAGTTTGGTCCATGAAAATCATCATTTCCTAGAAGAGTTTATCCACTGAGTTATCTAAGCTATATTGAGGTATTATTTCATAACATGAGGAATTGTCATTACTTAGTTCATGAGTCAGAAAGTTTCTGAAATGCAATTTTTTGCTGTCAGATAATGTTGTGCTATGTATTCAATTTTTTCTAAATCACCAATTTGGCCTCAACTCTCCTCCCCCAACATATACATGTAAGAAATAACTTTTTCCCCCTATTGCCTGTAAAGCTAAATATAAATTCTTCTGTTTAACATTTAAATATCCTCACAATTTGGTTCATTCCTGTCTTAAGAATCTTATATTTTGCTGTACTTTGCAAAATCTGGGATCCAGGTACACTGGCCTGTTTTCTTTTTGTCTCACACATAATCCAGCTCCTGTCTCTGTGCCTTTGCCTTGGCTCTCCTCTCCTACTTCCACCTTGCCTGGAATGCTCTTCTTCCTCACCTTTGGCTTATATCTACCTACTGATTTACATGTTGTTTCCTTTATTATCAGCTGAATTCTTTTGGAGAGGGTACTTTTTTGAATTCTTTTGGAGAAGGTTTTTGTCTTTCCTTGAATCTCCAGTTCTTAGCATAGTGCCTGATAAATGCTTATTGATTCATAATAAATAATTCAATCTGTTTATGGGTTATTCTACAAATAACTAACAAAAATCCCTTTTTTGTTAGATATGTAAATTTATTTCAATGTAGATCTACTATTTTGAGGTTCATTGAAATTAACTTTGGTGTGATTTTATTAGAAGAGAGGAAAGCAAACATGATGCCTCATCCAAATGATTTTAATTCTCCTTATCGAGGTTGCAATACTTTGAAAACTTTACACAACATATAGCTTGAAGATTATGAATATTTATTATTGGAGACATTTGCCAATAATATTGTAAGTTTTGTGAATTAGTATTATATTCAGTTGATGTGGGTAACAATTTGGTCTGTGATACTTTTCCTTTCCTATCATAGTTTATCCATTGAGTTCTGTAAGTTATATTGAGGCATGCTTTTGTAGCAAGAGGAACCGTCATTATTTAGTCCATGAGAGATGGACAGCTTTTGATATGTTTTTTTTTTTTGCTGTCAGACCTTGTTATGCTATGTATTCAATAGGTGCTAAATTTCTTCAATCTACATAAATTATTCTATTCTCTTGACCTTTGACATGAAATTAATATCAGTATCACCATCACCATGATTGCTATCATCATTATTATCAAGGCCTGAATCTATCAATGATTTACTTTCTCTCAGAAAATTACTGGATGAGGAAATTCTATACCCCAAATCGAATCAGTATTTTTCTTCAAACTTAGTGTTTTCAAAGGTTGATTAGAATATTGAGAGCTTATGATTTTCTTAGAATCAAATACCCAATATATATTAGAGTGGGTCATGAAATTACATCTTTCTGGTTCTCTATCCACTAAGCCATGCTATCTCTCACTAAAATTATTAAAATAGTCATAATAATTATCATCATTATTATCTCATTCTACCTATGTTATTTTAATAAGGTACAGAACTGTTCCACACACAAATTGCCATTATATTCTTTTGTATTTAATTTTATGGACTATAATGTAGGTGAACAAAATGACTGATTTTTAAAAATGAATGAGTGTATTAAGATATGTGTTCATCTTTAGTTTCACTGAAAACACTCTTCAAAACCACTACAGATGCAGATAGGAGAGCAAAGATGATAAATACTCTGTCTTTTTCTCAAATGTATAAGTAGGAGCTATTGTTCCAAACAAAAATGAAAACCTTGGAACTTTTCATTCATATTTCATATTTTCATTCATATTTTGTTATGGGGTTGGAGCAATTATAATATTTTAACTATAGATGACTACTTTATTTTGATTTCAAAATGTTTGCTACGTTCAAAAATATGTTTATGTTATCTCAAGGATAATCTTGTGAGATGCACCTGCAATTTTAATACAAGTTAATAGAAATATATCATGTATATGTTCTTGAAGTACTGATACATATGTAATCTTCAAGAATCTGTGCTTTCAACTGTGGTAGCTAAGAATTCCAAATACTGCTCAAATTTCTTTACCAAAATGCATTAATTAGGTCCTTTAAGACAACTGAAAAATCAGTCAAATATTTAATAAATATATAATATGTATGTATCATATTATAATAAAAATTTTTATTGCTATCCAGTGTCCCATTGCCTCCCAAAGAGCAATGTCTTTTGACACAGAAGAAAAAAAAAGTTAAAAAAATAACCAACACATCAAAAATTTCTGCTTTCTTATGGACTGTCCCCTATCCATAATACTATATCTCTTCCAGCAAGTAGAGGGAAGTGATTTCTCATGTGCCTTCTTTGGAGACAAGCTGGAAGTTAGTTCTTATGATTTCAGTGTATTCAGTTCTAATTGTTTTGTTGGGTTTTTTTACCAACTTATGTTGCTATAGCAGATGTATTTTTTACCTCAAATAGTTCCCTCAGTGTCTTTTTAATAATATAATTCTTCTTAAGGGACAAATAGAATTTTTTCCAAGGGTGTGTGTGTGTGTGTGTGTGTGTGTGTGTGTGTGCGCGCGCGCACATGCATATGTGTGTGTGTGTGTGTGTGTGTGTGTGTGTGGTCAAAGAGTATTTGAACTAGAGTCAATCATGCGGAGTTTGAATCTTGGTATTGGTGTTCAATTCTTGTGAGAGTTCTGACAAATCACCTTGCCCCTCTGGGTCTTAGATTTCTTCTTGGTAAAACTGGAAGGTTAGTCTAGATGGCTCAGACTAACTACTAAGATACTTTCTTAGTCTTGATTTTTTGAATCTACGTGAAAGTCCAAACACATAAACATATTCTTTCTTTTAGCATTTTCAATTATCAAAACAAGTTTTAATTTTGATATTCTGCCAACTCGAGTAATATAATGTCTTTTGCAGATGTTTAGATTACTGAAACTCATTGCTTTATCTCATTTTGCTAATCAAAGTTGGGAATATTAATTGACATTAATATTATAATACTTATTGATTTCCCCTATAGCTCTAAAGATAATGGTTCATAAAGGGATTTCAAATTCATCTTTAGGTACTGGACAGAACTGTGATTTAAGCAGTAAAAAAAATCACTTTTGACAGTATTTCTGAGATGTTAACACTGTGCCCTGCCTTAGTGTGGGCTAATGAATATTAAGGATTCTTCTCTCTTGATGGAAGATTCTGACTGATGCAGATACACCTTTAGAATAATCACTTTTTAAAAGATATAAATAAGTACATAAAATCGAGTTGAATTTCTATTGGTTCCAGGGAATTCCACTGAGTTTTTTTTACCCATTCTATGCACACTTTATTTTTTAAACCCTTACCTTTTGTCTTAGTTAGTATCAGTCCTATGCATTGATACCCAGTGTATCCCATTGCCTCCCAAAGAGCAGTGTCTTTTGACAAAGAAGAAAAAAGAAGGAAAAAAGTTTATTAAAAATAACCAACACATCAGAAAGTTCTGCCTTTATATGGACTCTCCAATATCCATAATCCCACACCTCTCCCAAGAGGTGAGAAAAAAATATTTTTCTTATGTATTCTTTAGAGACAAGTCCGAAGTTGGTTATTATGATTTTGGTGTATTCAGTTCTAATTGTTTGTTGTTTTTTTCTAAGACAGAAGAGCAATAAGAGTTAGGCCATGAGGTTTAGGTGACTTGCCTAGGGTCATATAGCAAGGAAGTATCTAAGGTCAAATTTGAACCCAGGACATTCTTTCTCCAGGCTTGGGTTTTACTATCCACTGAGCCATTTAACTGCCCCTTATGTACGATAATCATTTTGGGGAATAAAATATGACTAAAACCTAACCTCATATTGAAGATTTGTGTCAGTTCAACATAGAACCGTCAGCAGAGGCCCAGTCTATTAAATGGCTGATCATGCAGATGACCATTAATGAATAAATGAGTAACATCATTTCACTCTTTTTCTTAGCTGGACCTTTCTCTGATCTGAAAAATCTGAGGAACTTTTGGACAATAAGATCACTAAAATTTATGTGAATTTAGAAATTCCTGACAGTCTTTTGCCCAAATGTCCTGAATTTCATTAAAATATATACATATATATACATATATATTTTTATTTATATATTTATATATATATATGTATAT
>NC_058131.1:194457124-194530309 GCF_016433145.1 Gracilinanus agilis | reverse complement strand
TTTTTATTTATATATTTATATATATAAATCCATGGAAGATATTTGGATCTTAAAGTTGGAAAACTACTTTTGATATTATTAGAGAATACAGTTCAGATTTTGGACTGCATATAGATATCTCACTCTGATAAAATCAGAAAGTGGTGCACTAAAATATATACACTGGAATTAGTTCATGAATAGACTAACATCATAAATTTGCAATGGATTTTTCAATATCAAGAAAACTGTATGAGTTCTACCAATATTCCCTTTGCATTGTTTATGAAAATACTATGAATAATTTAGTATTTGCATGATAATGCTTTTTTTCTTTTAAATTAATCTTTCTACACCTTCTGTTCTTATCTAAACATTTTTTTCTGCTGGAGTATCTGTAAGCCAGTGTGACCTTCAGCATACTCTCTGGCATATCATAGGAGTTTAACAAATGCTTTTTGGTTGATTGATTGATTCAGCTAGTCATTTTATTTCCCTAGGCCCTGCTGATCTCATTAGTAAAATGAAGTGATTGGACGAGGTAAGGTACCAGAACCAAAAGACTCTAAAATATGTTTGTGCCTAGGTTGATTAGGAGACAACTTACCTTTGCCAGCATTGTTCTAGAGTGAATAATTCTGAAAATTATGATAAAAGAATGCCATGCAGATTGCCAACCCAGTCAATAGTTCAACCAATGCTTTAAGTCCAGAGGGCTCAGCTCTGCTGTTCTTTGTGGGCTTGATAGACTATTAAACATCACCTTGGCAGGTAGGCAGCACAGGATATAGAGTGCTGGACCTGGAGGCAGCAATGTGAAAGTTCAAATCCAGCCTCAGATAGGTGATAGCTGTATGCCTGTGGGCAAGTCACTAAATCTCTATCTACCTCATTTTTTTTTCATTTATAAAATGAGAACCATACTAGCACTTAATTCCCAGGGCTGTTGTGAGGATTAAATGAGATAATATTTATAAAACACTTTGTAAATCTTAAAATCTACATAAATACTAGCTAGTATTATTAGAGATAGCTAGGTAGCTCAGTGGATAGAGTATTGGACCTGGAATCAGGAAGAATCATATTGTTAAATTCAGATCTGTATGGTAATGGAGAAGAGACAGAAAGGAGGATCAGTGGAATAGACTAGGGGTAAGTGACCTCAGCAAGACAGTCTACAATAAACCCAAAGAATCCAGCTTTTGGGACAAAAACCTACTATTTCACAAAAACTGCTGGGAAAATTTGAAAACAATATGGGAGATATCATGTCTAGATCAACATCTCACACCCTACACCAAAATAAACTCAGAATAGGTGAAAGACTAGAATATAAAGAAGGAAACTATAAGTAAATTAGGTGAGCACAGAATAGTATACTTGTCAGATCTCTGGGAAAGGAAAGATTTTAAAACCAAGCAAGAGTTAGAAAAAATTACAAAATGTAAAATAAATAATTTTGACTACATTAAACTAAAAAGGTTTTGTACAGACAAAACCAATGCTACCAAAATTAGAAGGGAAGGAACAAATTGGGAAATAATCTTTATAATAAAAAACTCAGACAAAGGTCTAATTACTCAAATATACAAGGAGCTGAATCAATTGTACAAAAAATCTAACCATTCCCCAAATCAATAAATGGGCAAGGGACATGAACAGGCAATTTTCAGACAAAGAAATCAAAACTATCAATAAGCACATGAGAAACTGTTCTAAATCTTTAATAATTAGAGAAATGCAAATCAACACAACTCTGAGGTATCATCTCACACTTAGCAGATTGGCTAAAATGACAGCAGGGGAGAGTAATGCATGTTGGAGGGGATGTGGCAAAATTGAGACATTAAAGCATTGCTGGTGGAGTTGTGAACTGATCCAACTATTCTGGATGGCAATTTGTAACTATGCCCAAAGGGCTTTAAAAGCCTATCTGCCTTTTGATCTAGCCATAGCACTGCTTGGTTTATACCCCAAAGAGATAATAAGGAAAAAGACTTGTACAAAAATATTTATAGCCATGCTCTGTGGTGGCAAAAAATTGGAAAATAAGAGAATGTCCTTCGATTGGGGGAATGGCTGAACAAATTGTGGTATCTGCTGGTGATGGAATACTATTGTGCTCAAAGGAATAAAGAACTGGAGGAATTCCATGTGAACTGGAATGACCTCTAGGAATTGATGCAGAGTGAAAGGAGCAGAACCAGGAGAACATTGTACACAGAGACTGATACACTGTGGTACAATCAAACATAATGGATTTCTCTACTAGCAGCAATGCAAGAATCCAGAGCAAGGCTAAGGGGCTTATGAGAAAGAAAACTAGCCACATTCAGAGGAAGAACTGTGGGAGGAGAAATACTGAAGAAAAACAAGTGCTGGAACACATGGACTGATGGGGATATTATTGGGGATGAAGACACTAAAAGATAACTCTAGTCCATCTATCAATAATATGGAATTTGGTGTTATACATGTAAAACCCCGTGGAATTGTGTGTTGGCTAAGGAGGATTAGGGGGGTTTGGGGAGAAGGAAAGAACATGATACATGCAAATATGGGAAAATATTCAAAATAAAAATTTAAAAAAATGAATTCAGATCTGGCCGCAGACACTTACTAGCTGTGTGATCCTAGGTAAGTCACTTAACCCTGTTTGCCTCAGTTTCCTCATATGTAAAATGAGCCAGGGAAGGTAAGTTTTGAGGTGACACTTGTGTGTCCTAAGTAATGATAATAACAACTGCTGTTGTTGTTGTTGAGTCACTTCCATCATGTCTGACTTCATAGCTCCATTTAAGGTTTTCTAGTCAGGGATACTAGAATGATTTGCCTGTTCCTTTACAAATAAGTAAGTAAAGAGAAAACATATACAAAATAATGGAATAATTTCAATAACCAAGCAAAGTGGGAATAATGGAGAAAGTATAGAGCTCAAGTTATATGATGTCTGATTAGGGAAATCATTATCAACAGGGGTTACCAGACATAGCTCTCTGGAGAAGGTAGCATTTGTATTGGGTTTTAAAAATTTGGGGGGAATTCTGCAATGGGAGGGAGAAGATATTCTAGGTGTAGGGAATGACACAAATTAAAAAGCATGGAGGTAGGAGGACATAAGCTACAAGTGCAAGAAAGATATGATCCAATTTGACTAAAGGATAAAATATATGAAAATGGGTAATATGAGATAAAGCAAGAAAGATAAGGAATTAAATTGTATAGGGCTGGCCTTTAACTGAGTTTGAACTTTATTCAGGTAATAGAGAATAGAAAATTAATTATGGTTTGGAAGTTGAGCAAATACATAATGCCTTTTTGTTTAGGGAAGGCTATAAAGTACTAAAAGGGCAACTGGAGAGAGCACTGGGCCTAAAGTCAAGAACACTGATCTTCCTGGGTTCAAATCTGGACTCAGACACTTACTAGTTATATGATGCGAGGCAAGTCATTTATCTCTATTGGCCTTAGTTTCCTCATCTGTAAAATGAGCTAGAAAAGGAAATGATTAAACCACTCCAGTATCTTTGTCAAGAAAACTCCAAAAGGAGGTCTTAAAGAGTCAAACACAATTGAGACTGAATGACAACAAAGAGTATTAAATCTTTTTATGAGGTAGTTATAGAACTAATATATATATACATATATGTATCTAAAATTCAGTTATAGAACTAATACACACACATACAAATACATATACACATATATACATACATATTCAGACCTGTGATTTCATTGTCAGTGTATTTCCCCAGGGTAGACCTGGGGTTACATGGAAGGAACTTCCTTATCTATGAGGATTGGTACTTTCTAGTCTTAGAAGATTGCCCTGGGCACTCAAATGACTTGTTAAAGTCAAACATTCAGTATAAATCCCAGGTGGGACTTGAATCCAGATCAGCTTTCTATGGGTGGTGCCATGTTGCCTCCCATATTTCTGCTATAATTTATCCCTATCTTCACCAGCCAAAGGATTAAACCCCATTTGTGCTTTTCATTCTGAACTAGAGATGACATATAACTTGAAGAACAAATATATGGGTTGAGGATTCTCTATGTGTTTTATCTTGATTTTATTATGGGAAGCATGACTTTCTATCTCCCATTAAAAGTACCAATCCCCTAAAAAAGAAGAAATGAAGTGGAAGAATTGACCCAAGTGAAGAGTTCTAAGGTGCCAATCCAGACACAATATTTCTGGGACTGATGATCAGAAGGTGAAAACAATCTGAAGTTGATTAGACCTCAATTGTTTTCCTGGATAAAGCATCATAATTATCTCCTATTTAAAGTTTTTCTGACCAACCGATAAGTTTTCCCAGCGATGAACTTCATTATATGTTAGGGAAATGACCTGTGAAATTTCTTAAGAGCCTTCTTCCACAGAAGAAAATCCAATCCTTTAAACTTTGAAAAAACTCGGACAATTCATGTAATGTGGTTCTAGAAATCAGGCACTGTAGGGAGGGAAAATACCATCAAAGGTGTTGCTTCTCTTTAACAGAAGGCTGAGTTAACTAGTGGGTTTATTATCAGGCCATTGCTCATAAATGCCCCAAAAGGCCATTCATGGAGATTTCCACTCACTTCTATCCTGCTTAATGGGGACATTCAAAATAGGAAACATTGCATGTTTCATATCTGTAAACTTGGGGCTTAGGATAGAGTATTTTTGTGTGTAGAATATGAAAGCTACTCTTAGGAATTTTTGATGGATCCCAGGTCAAAAAGGAAGTACTCTATTACCTTGCCTTCCCACTGTGGCAAATAGATGAAAATCTACCTTATTTATAGATCTACCTCTATCTTATCACAATCTCCCTTAGTGCCCAACAGCCCCTCATCATGTACCCTGCAGGGATGGCCATTTCATCTTCTGTCGCCAGTGCTATTAACAGCTGGCCACCATCTTCAGTATTTCTGTCTTTTATAAAGTAAAAGATTTCTCAGATCACTTGCAAAGCCTTCTTGTTTTGTAGTTAAATCATCTGAGTTACTTTAACCATTTGTCATAGTCCTAACTCTTGTTTTCCAAAACTTAAAGCTCTGTGGTTCTTGATTCAATGTTTCTACTGTATAATGTTCCATCCTCTTAAATTTAGAAGTTGAAACTGGACACAATACTGTAATTGCAATCAGTTATAAATATAATGGAAGGATTATTTGCAATTTCTCTCTTCCTTCTCATGCATCCTAGAATAATGGTGCTGACTCTTTTCTTCTTCTATCTCTTCCTTCTAGCCCTATCTTTCTTCTTTCTCTGTCTCTACTTCCTTCTCTTCATCCTTTTGTTATTCTCTTCTTCATTTTCTCCCCCTACCCTCTCCCACTAAGAAAATAGGACCCTCTGGTTCTTTTGTTTGCTTGTATTAGAAATATTCATGTATACCCCAACTTATAATAATGAAGTTTGTGTACCTCCCCAACCACAGTCCAATCCTGTCCCTGTTTAATTTATTTAGTATATGTAACTGATTATTTTCCCACTTTGGCATCTTATTCTTCAAAGCCTATTCCAAGGTATTATAGTACTAATATTTAGTTTCTACATCATGTGGATTTATTCAAAAGTCTTTAGAGGTTTTGTTTTTTAAAGAATAAGAAGAAAAGAGGATCCCTTATAGCAGTGATTTCCAAAGTGGGCACCACCACCCCCTGGTGGGTGCTGCAGTGATCCAGGGGAGCAGTGATGGCCATAGGTGCATTTATCTTTCCTATTAATCGCTATTAAAATTTAAAAAAAATTAATTTTCAGTGGTGCTAAGTAATATTTTTTCTGGAAAGGAGGCAGTAGGCCAAAAAAGTTTGGGAACCATTGCCTTATAGAAAGAGTTCCTTTAGTAGGGGGACAGGATATTTAAAATAACAGTTGTTTCCTACTTAAGTCACAAAAATAAAATTTCCTTATGAATGGTTTGTGAGTCACCTTTTTAGAACCTGTTAATAATTCTATTCTCTTCCAGTCTTCTCTCAGGTTTTGTAAAGCTTGATGCATTCTAAATAACATCTAAGAGCCCTTCAGGATAATTGCAAGTAAGAAGCCAGGCAGAGAAAAGCTTTTTACTGTTACTTTCTTTTTGATAAAGATGATGTAAACTACTAAAAGGCAGCCCAAATGTGGTGAAATGAAGGAACAAGACCTTGTCCCTGAAGAGTGATAACTTTATTCCTTGCCCAAGAAAATAAAAATTCTTTTTAAAATTTGCTGGCTAAAATTAAGCACTTGTAATCTCACTTTTTAATTTTCACCCTTCACTGAGATCTGTTGCAGTCTTTATTTTTAACATTTAAATAGTGAGGATGATCTTATTTTGAAGTTGGACGTATTGAAGTTCATCAGTATTTTATGGTTATTAAATGTTTTATTAAAATCTCAAGATGCAGAAGGGAATAATGGATACAGAGTCCGTTTTTGAAATGGAAGGAACTGGGTTCATGTCTTGCTTTTGACCTATACTAGGAGTTTGACCAATGACAAATCACTTAAGTCTTAACCTCTCAGTGTACCAAGGTAATTCTAAAATAAATTACAGATTAAATACTTATTTGCATAAAAAGGTAAGGATTTCATCTGTTTGGAGGGAAGTTTTTACACTAGGAATTTGCTTACAAGATTGAAATTTATGTCTATATTTCTCTCCCATTCTTGCTATCTTTGCCAAAAAATTAAAAAATACTGAACACAAACACAAGCAAATGAGTTTGCCTAGTAACTATTTACATTTAAATTACTTCATTTATATGCAAAAGATATTGTAACATTTTTTCAGGCACTCTCTCTACAGCATTTTCCCATAAGAATTCTTTGTCCCTTTATTCTCATTCACTTTTCCTCTTCTATGTCCATAATTAATGGATACTCTTTTCTTCTTTTTAGGTTAAACCCTTGTATTACTAAATAAAGGTCACTAAAAATTTGTACTCCTCATATTTCTTAGTCTTAATGGCAGATAAAAATGCATTAGTGTAAAGTTGTTTAATCATTTACTTATGCAGGCTTGCAGCATTATCTTCAACAAGAAATCCCCAATTTAAAAGTCCAAACACTTTTTATTTCTTTAAAAATTTAAATGTTTTTTTCTTATCCCTAGAGAAACATGAAACTACCTATGAAACCTAGATATACCCTGACTTGCTTTAAGCTACAAAGAAAAGCAATCAATCAATGAAAAGAAATTATTAAATATCCTCTATGTGCCAAACACTGTGCTAAATAGTGGAAAAGCTGGAAATGAAGGAAAGAAGAAAGGAACAAAAAGACAATGGAAGGAAGGAAAGAAGGAAAGCAAAAAGGAAGAGAGACTCCCAGATGCCTGCCCCTCCCACTGAGATAGAATGTGAGGACTTTTAAAATTACTTCATATAAAACTGACATTGAATGAGAAAATCTAAAAAAGAAATAAATGTAACAACATTGCATGAGGGAAGAGTTTTCTCCAGTTTATTAAGATTTAAATTGTATACGGCCACACCAATGCAACTATCAATACTATGGAAATAGGTCTTGATAAATGACACATGTTAAAACCAGTGGAAATGTGGGTCAGCTATGGAGGGGGGAGGGTGAAGGGGAAAGTAAGAACATGAATGATGTAACCATGGAAATTTTTCTAAAAAATAAAAATAAATAAAAAATAAAAAAATTTAAATTGTATATACTGAGATGAGTACTCCATTTAATTGATCAAGAAAATGCATGAGAATTTAGTAATTCATAATTTTCAAATATACAAATGTAATCCTGGATTCCCTTAGAATTTAGGATAATGAGGATGGTTGATTGCCCTTTGTAATAGAAGAAAATCAAAGTGATATCACAATGTCGAAAACATTTGTCAACATTTATGTTCAGAGGTGATGCATGTGTGACTTTTGATGAGAGGCTTCTACTTCAGTCATGAGGTAAATTATAAGACAGTGTCACTAGTTTTTAATTAGTCAGGCATAAGAATCTATATTGTTACTTTAGTGTAGAATATAAGTCCTTTGAAGGCAAGAGTTTTTTTCTTTTTTGTGTTTGTATACCGAGTACTATTACAGTGCCTGGCACTCAATTGTGACTTAGTAAATTCTGTTTGAATAGAACACATACTCAGTTATCTGATCTCTTCTTCTCTAGTATACCCTGAGCTTCTGTATTTGGGACTGGAAGACTCAATGATTATCTATCTTGATATCCTTATTTTATTCTTTTTTATTTTTTTTCCTATGCTATTGACAGAGTTAAGAATTGAAAGTGAAAAGTACTTATTTTTTTGCTGCCTTTTCATATTGACTGATCATTGATCATGATCTGTCATGTCACGTCCCTAGATACCTTAACAGTAGCCCGAGTCAGATTCTAAGCTCGCATCTCAGCAGAGAAAAGTTTTCTTAAATTAGACCCTCAGCCTAAGGGTGTCAAACTAAGCTGGGGTCTACCTGGAGGCCTGATTTAGATGATGTCTATCACTTCTATAGTCTGTTGGTCTTAAAAAACTAAAGATAACTGTGACATTCTTTTCACAATAGACTTTGCTTTGTGGGTGAGGCTAGCCTGAAAATAGATATGAGCTGGTATGTATTAGAGGCATATGCAAAGGGATGCTGGTACTATTCAATTTCCATCTCCTACTGAGTATAGCCTGGGTGAATAAATGGTGTATCCTGTGTCAATCACTGGGTTCTTTTGATATTTTCTTGAGCATATAGTCAGCCCTCATTTTCTGCCCTCTCCTCCTTTATTTAGGAAAGTCTTGTTGTAAATAACCTTTTTTATAGGATTAATAAAATTTAGAACTGTGATCTTATCATTTAATATATTATTATAAATCTTGAGTTTTTAAGGGACTTGAGGGTTTATCTAGCCAAGACAGTTCATTATACAGAAAAGGAAATTGAGGACCAACTTGGTGAGGTAATTTGCCTAAAAATAACAATTAGAAACAGTTTTTGAACCCAGGTCCTCTGGTTCCAAAGCCTTTTCTCCCCCACCTCCAAAAATAATCCAGTACTATTTTTAGAAGAATAATAAACTAATTTATAAAACATAGAGAAATTAAACAAGTTATTCAAGGTCACATAACTTCAACCTGGAGGGAATCTTAGTAGTCATTTGATCTCACCCTCTTATTCTTCATATGATGAGATTTAGCTCCAGAGAAGCAAAATCACTTGCACAAAGTCATTTGGATAATAAGTAGCAAAAGTAGGACTTGAAC
The DNA here is from genome assembly GCF_016433145.1 of Gracilinanus agilis. Classification (NCBI taxonomy): domain Eukaryota; kingdom Metazoa; phylum Chordata; class Mammalia; order Didelphimorphia; family Didelphidae; genus Gracilinanus; species Gracilinanus agilis. The sequence continues at coordinate 194,521,130 of NC_058131.1, read as the reverse complement.
CCAGGTCCTTGAATTGCATCTTCTATGTTCTCCCTACTACCATATTGCCTCTTTTGAAATTCACCAGGAAAGAAGTATACTCATTTCCCTGAGGATCAGCTTCATTGGCTCCTTTAGTTTGTGAAATGATTTGATCTCTGTGAGCAGCTCTGTGGTTTCTGTCTGTGAGAATTTATATTTATATACTGTGTTATTCCAATATCAGAATCCCAGATTAGAGAGAATTCCTATGTCAGGGTCCAGGATAGAGGCTCTGCTCAGTCTGCTGACCTTTACATTTCCTTTGTTCTTAGGAACTCACCCCATAAAAGTTGGTTAATGGATAAAGGCTCCTCCTGCCTATAAAACCCCATTACCTGTGGGCATGGGGACGGGTCAAGAGTCTTGATGAACACCACCTTCAGTAACTGATCACTGATTACACAATGTCTTGGATATCTAGAGAGGTGCTGAAAGATGAGTTCCCAAAGTGTACTTATAGATTTGCCTGATGGAATATCAGGGTCTTTGGTCATTTAGAGGGTCACTAATTTATTAATTTATTGCTTTTTAGCTAGCCTAATAAATAAATTAATATTCTTACCCAGAAACCAGTCTTTCAAATAATTTTAATTGTAAGAATCCTTATGGAAGGAGGGATCTTTCATTGTGATAAGTTCATTGATTGGAGTGGCTGTGAGATTGAACTTCATTGAAGATGTTAATTGAATATTAGCTGACAACCACATGTACTTTTTAGTGAGCATGAAATTTCTGAAGTGCTTTTCACTCTTTGCCTAATTTCCGTAGAAAGAATAAATCCTGACCAATTTCCCAGTTCAGATTTATTTTTTATTGAAACCCACTCAGAGTATATGAAAAGATTTATGTCACATTTTTAACATGAGTTAACATCCTAATAAACATTATATATATATGGTATATAGTGTGAGAAGTAGAGTCAGAAGAACTGGATTCAAGGTCCAGCTCCAATTAATTATTCTATGTGTAACTTTGGGGAAAGTGCCCTCTCCAAGTCTCACCTTTTTAATTTTAGAAATTGAAATAACCATATTTGATACCATGAGGGATATATTATAGGGAAAGTATTTCTAAATCTTAAATACTATAGAAATTATGAGCCATCATCATTATTTTTGTTTTATTGCTAAAACTGTATTTCTTGTTGTCATTTGTCATATGTGGTGTCCCACGCTTCAATTTTAAAGCTATTCAGATGTTGCATACTTATTCCTTGGTCTGATCCACTGTAGGTTTATAGAGACCTTATATTCCAGATTATGAAACTCTAGAAACTGCCTATTCATTGAAGTTCTAGAGGTCAAGCTTAACTTATGACTATATCACAGTGCCTTGCACATAGTAAGCTTTTTATTTATATATTATTATTGAAAAGTTGAGTCTAAAAGGAATATTTGTAGGCCAAATCATATTTTCTAGTAAACTTCTATCATCATCATCTCAGAAGTGTGTTCTTGCAGAAATAAAATATCCAACACATAGGAATCATAAATATTATTTTTATTATAATCATGGATTCATTGAATTTTAGAGATGAAAAACACTGAGTCCCAACCTCCACATTTTGCAAAAGAAGAAACCAATACATATAGAAATGGAGGATAGGTAGCCTGTCTCTTTTAGTAGAATTTTTGTCTTTGTCAATACATGGCACTCCAACAACCCCCTTTTGGGGCTTAATGCTCCTGACTCTTTAGGGTTCATCATATTTAATCTGCCTTAAATATTACCCTCATACTGCTATTTAGCTGTCTTCATGTCACACTGAAGCACTCCAATCCATATGTCCATCTGCTTTCTGCTTCTGGTTTTAGGAACATTAATTAATTCAATATGGTTATTATTAGAAATCTCATTTTAATTGCCCTACCATTCCATTTGTCATTTCCGTGATTTTCCAGACCAAAACACTCCTCTCTAACCACCAGCAATGCATTGTGTTCCCTTTTAAGAATGTGACTTCCTTGTGGGCAGCTCTCTCTTGATTTTATATTTCCAGTGTTTTTTATTGGTATTGTCCGGCACACAGAAAATACTTAATATTTTTCTAATTCATTCATTTGTTTGTTGATTCAGTGAATATTATTATCATTTAATTCTCTATTACCTCTCCTCAGAGTTGTCAGATGAAATTATTTTGATCCTTTCTCCACTTACTAAAAACTCAGTTATATTAAAATATTTATCCAGTTATTTTCTCTTTTATTGGCATTTCTCCCCGTTTTCATGAGACTTGAATGTTTAAACAACCACATTATTTCAATAATTATTTCACATTATTTGTTTGGTCTAATGACTAGAAATTGATAATAAAATGTTTGTAAGACTTTGGTCCACTAAATTAACATTTATAATATTGATTGACTAGTAGGAGATCATTGGATAGACTTCTTTCAGTCTCTTTCAACATGAGTTATGAGCCAAGCATGGTGGATTACTAACATTCCTTAATAAGTATATAATGTGGCAACAGATTTTCTAATTTAAGGTGGTGAAAACATGGTTGACATGGTACAGAATCACAGTATTGATACTTCCAGCACCATTAGACATATAGAGACTCAAATAACATTTAGGGCTCCACTTTGACCTCACTTTAAAAAGTTGAGCACATTCTTTAATTGTTTTAATAAAAATTCATAAAATATGACTACATAATCCTAATTTCAAAGGCAGAGTGTAAGCAAATATCCAAATATGTATCCACAACTTTGACCTCATCTCTGATTTCCAGACACACATTGCCATGTGCCTGGGTACACCTCAAACTCAACATATCTAAAACTGATCTCACCCCCTGCAGACCTGCCACTCCCTGTAACTGTTCTATTTCTGCAAATGACACCAATGGGTTCCTAAACTTAGAGCCATTTTTGCTTCTTCCCTCTATGTGACTTCCAACATTAAAGCACTTGTTAAGTCCCATCTATCATTTCCAAATCTGAAATCTTTCTTACATTAGAGTCCTTTATGTCCCATCATGTTTCAACTACCTCAGTTCACACCTTTATCTATCTATCTATCTATCTATCTACACACACACACACACACACACACACACACACACATATATATATATATATATATATATATATATATATAGTCCCTTAAAATATAATAGTTTCCTGTTTGATCTTCTTCCTCCAAACTGTCCCCCTCTTTCATAACCAGCCTCCCCACTACTGTCTAATGCATTATTATCATCAAATTACTAGAAAACCTCCAGTGACTCCCTCCTGCCTACTGAAAGGAATGTAAGCTCCTGATTCTAGTATTAAAGTCTCTCTAGGATGTTACTACAAGAATTTGGCATCCAGCTCAATTCATAGTGTTTCTCTTTCACATATTTTATGTTTCAGCTTCACTATATTAAATTCTTCATCTCCCTCTACTTGTCCTGCCTTCTCCTATCTATGTTACTTTGTATACACTTTCCCCTGTGTCAAGAATGGACTCTGCCCACCCCATCTCTGGCTGTCCTCCTCTTTTCCCTTTTTTTGTCTAATTTAAGTCCCTTGAAGCCTTCTCTTCCAATAGAAAATGATCTCTTCTCTCTTTTCAAATTTCTCAAAGCACTTTGTGATTTTTCAGTTGTTTCAGTTATATCCAGTTATTCCCCCTTTTGAGTTTTCTTGGCAAAGACACTAGAATGGTTTGCCATTTTCTTCTCCAGATCATTTTATAAATGAGGAAACTGAGGCAAACAGGGTGAAATGACTTACAGCTTCTAAGTGTACATTAGTAAGCAAAGTACTTTACTAGGACCTCTCTTTTGCACCTTAATCATCCTTATAGCTTATATTCTTCCCTCCCTTCCCTAACAATAAATATTATTGTCCCTCCCAATTAGATTATAATTAATCTCTTTGAGAATAACTTTGATTTAGGATATTGGGTCTTTCCCATAATAAGTCCTCAGTAAATATTTTTTAATTGGGTATATGCTCTCAATGATGCTCTCAGTTAAGACAGCAAAGTTGGGGCAATGGAGAGAGTACAGGCTTTGGAGTGAGAAAGATGTGAGTTTGAATCCTGCTTTAGACATTTTCTTCCCGTGTGAACCTTGGCTAAGTCACTTAACTACTCAGTCTTACTTTCCTCATCTATTCTTTGGAGATAATAGCATCTGCCTGACAAAGTAATTGTGAGAATCAAAGAAATTAATACATGTAAAGTACTTTGCAAACCTTAAAGCACTATGTAAGTGCTAGTTATTATTGTTATTCTTAGTTATAGAGAAAACATGTCTTCAAACTCGGAAGACCTGAGATCAAGTCCATCCTCTAATGTGTAATACCATCTTTTACCCAGAGTAAGTCAATTAAATTCTTCATGCTCTAGGAAATTTTCTAAAAGATTTTGAATACAAAGAAGGCACAAATCTACATAATCAAAGGTATTTTCCTCACACTTTCTTTACATGAATGCAATCAAAGACCAGTTTCTTTTCTATATATAACACTCAAGTTTTCAATATAACAGGTTATATTCTATAAAATATTACTTTAACTAGAAGCCGGGTACACACAGCTTTAATAGAGTGCATGTCTATGCTGGTTCAATTTTTCTAGAAATATTTTAGAAAATTTAAAATGAAAAAAATGCCTTTCATGGATAAGATTTTAGTACTTGCCTGTCACTTTATTTTAGATCCAGGAAACTAAAATTATGTTTACCCTGCTGGTTCTTTCTTTAAAAAAAAAGTCTAACCAAATGTGACATGTAACTTGACTCTATATCCCACATTTTTATTGAACTGAAACCTTGATATTAAAATTATTTTGCATGTAAAGAGTGAGCAACTTGTTGGTATCTGGGGAGAGGCACAGTCACCAAACTATGTACAGTTTCTACTGATCAGCCCCGCTAAATAAGCAGTAGACCTACTCCAGGCCTGAAAGGATACCCACAGAGTAATTGCTTTTCTCACCAGAAAGGGACCTTGTTTCTGCTTCTAGAGAGTTATTCCTGGCTGCTCTACTGTTCTGCCTATGTAACCTGGTTGCTTTCCAGCTTCACTGGAGATTTAGATGTAGAACAATGTCTCTGGCCAAGAGAGTGTCAATAACTGAATAACTTTACTAAGGCTCTGCAAAAGGGCTTTGCCTTAAGGAAGGAAATGAGCTCTTGTGGAAGAAATGACCCTTACTAGGCAGTGTGGTACATTCCCTTATGCATTTATATCTTTTTAATTTTTACTTTTTTCCAGATTACATAGTGATGTAATTTTAAATAATTGTTTCCAACATTTTGTGATGCATATTTTCTTTTTTTTGGTAGAGATATTTTATTCTACCAATTATATATAATAACAATTTTCCACATAAGTTTTCTGAAGTTATATGATCCAAACTGTCTCTCTCCCTCCCTTCCATCCCCCTTCCTGGAGTTAGTAAACAATTTTGTTTGGTTTATACATGTATTATCATGCAAAATATATTTTCATATTGTTCATTTTTGTAATATAATACCAAAACTCCCAAACAAAAACACAAATAAACCTAAGTGAAAAATTGTATGCCTTGATCTGCATTACAACTCTAACAGTACTTTCTCTAAAGGTAAGTGATCGGTATTTTCTCTCTTCCTCCCATCCATCCCTCCCAGTTTATTGAAAATAGTTCATAGCCGATCATCATATCATATTTTGTAAGATATAGCTAGGACTGTTAGGTGGCCAAATGGATAAAGTGCCAGGCTAAGAGTCAGGAAGGCTCATCTTCTTGAGTTTTATTAATGAGCAAGGCTGACTCCCATGTCACTCCCTTGCTCTACGAATGTCTATGATTCTCTGTTGCACATAGAAATAACTACAAGCTCCTTATCCTGATATTTAAGCTTTTTCAAAACCTGGCTCCAAGTGGAATCAGGAGAACATAATAGACAGAGAGGGATACACTGTGGTAAAATCAAATGTAAGGGACTTCTCTAGTAGCAACAATGCAATGATCTAGGGCAACTATGAGGGACTTATGAGAAAGAACACTATCCACATTGAGGAAGAACTGTGGGAGTAGAAACACAGAAGAAAATCAACTGCCTGATCACATGGGGGGATGGGGATATAATTAGGGATATCGACTCAAAATGAGCACACATGTAAAACCCAGTGGAATTGTAGAATTGTGCGATGGCTATGGGAGGGTGTGGGAGAAAGGGAGGGATAGAACATGAAACCTATAACCATGGAAAACTGTTCTAAATTAATTAATTAAATAGAATTTTTTAAAATGACTATTGCCAAATAAGGAACACATGAAGTCTGAATACAGATCAAAACATACCATTCTCCACTTTATTTCCTCCGTGAATTTTTCTCGGGTATAAGTAATATGTGTTTCATGACATGACAAATTGGGAAATATATATTATGTGATACTATATGTACAACCTATATCATATTATCTACCTTCTTGGTGGGGGGAGGGAGAGGAAAATTTGTTTCTACATGTATTTGAAAAAATAAAAAAAATTGATAAAAATTTAAAAAACCTGATATCTTTCCAGCTTTATTTCATATTGCTCTCTCTCATTTATTCTATTGTCACAGAATCACAGAACCTGAGAGTAGGAGGGAACTTTAAAGGACAGCTGGGGCAACCTACACTTAGACTATTCTTTATTGAATAAATAGTCCATAAGCCCTTTCTTCATTTTGAATGAATGGGAACCCACTATCTCCAGAGGCAGCTCAATCCACTTTGGGTAGCTCTAGTAGTTGAAAAGCTTTCTGCTGCCTTAAACCAAAATTGCCTCTTTGCAATTGCCCCATAATTGCTTCTACTACTTCTGACTATAGTCTGCTTTGGAAGAACAAGGAGAACAAGTCTATTTTTAATTTGATGTGACAGTCTTTCAAATTCTTGGTCACAGCTATTTTCCTATTCCCAATTTTTCCTATCTTCTTGCCGTTCCTTCAAGTGATTCTCATAGAACATGATTTTAAGACCTGTCACCACTCTAGCTGCCTTCTTTGTATGCTTCCCATCTTATTCAGATCCCTCTTAAATTCTGAAGGCCGAAACCTGATATAGCCCAACATTCCATCTGACCTAGATACTACCATCCCTCTATTATTGTGGCATAGTATTATAATCTGTTAATTACCTTCAATAAGTCCTCTAAATAGCTTGTATGTACGTAGATTTTTGAACACTGTCTTCCCTATTAGACTGTGAGTTCCTTAAGAGCCTTTTCTTTTTTTAATTTAGCCGGAGCTTAGAGGATACAGTGCCTGGTGCATATAAGCACTTAATAAATGCTTGTAGACTGGCTGACTGGTATGTCCCATGGTTTACTTTTTGAACTGGTTGTACATCAATTCTTGCCTGTTCTTCGATCTTGTTTTCTCCTCTTCCATATCTATGAATTCATGAAGGTACAAACATAATCTCTCATCATTTTAAACTGTCTAAAGTCTTTCTCTTCCCTAAAAGATCTTTAATATGGAATCCAAACATTTTTTACTATTATGATAACTATTATGGTAATTACTTTTACTATTATGATAACCCCAAAGGCTTTAGTGCAGTTTTAAGGCATTAACATTTAAAATGGCATTAATACTTTTGAGAAATCTTGTGTGTCAGTATAACTTTTTCTTCATGATTGTATGTATTTTATAGGTTTAAAATCATTATTCTGAAAAGGGGTCCATAAATCTTACCAGATTGCCAAAGGAGTCAATTACACAAAAAAGTTTAAGAATCCTAAATACCAACTCAGTTTCTACCTTCTTGAACAAAGCAATCCCTGCTTACTCCAGATTAATATTTTTCCCTCTTGTTTTCCTTGAGAACTATCTGTCATTTGTCTCAATCAGAACAGTCTTCCTTGAATCAAACTTATTAATGTACCTGTCATATCTCCCTTGGTAGATCCTAAGGGCAGGAATGGTGTCAAATTCATCTTTGTAGTTCTACTTCCTTACATAGGCTTTGAACCTAGTCGATATTTAATATATGATCATAGAATTAAATTTCCTTTCAGGTCAGTAATGTGGGTACTGTGTCTGCAGAAGAACATCAAAGCACAATGAATTCTAGCTGGTTTGTATGTACCTATGTAGGAGCAGTAGAAATTCAAGAGTGTGTCTGCAGTTATGGAACAGCCATGTTCATACATGAGAACTGCCTACAGGTTATTTTGATCAGACAAATTCATAACCACTTGATTCTGAGATTGTGCTTGTGTCTAACAGGCAGCTATGTGATACAGTAGAGATAGATTACTGTACTGGGAATCAGGAACACTCATCTTCCTGAGTTCAAATCCAGATTCTGATTCTTACTATCTTTGTGACCCTGGGCAAGCAATTTAACCATATTTGCTTCAGTTTCTCATCTGTTAAATGAACTGTAAAAGGAAATAGCAAACCATTCCAGAACCATTGCCATGAAAACTTCAAATGGGAATTACCAAGATCTGGATGTGATTGACATGAATCAACAACAAAAAACAGTAGGAGTGACCAGAGAGCATTCTTCTAACTTTTTTCTTCCATTCTATGCTTGTTATTCACTACAGGACTCTAAAACCATAGAAACAAAGAATGGAAAATAAAATATAGCCTACTGTATATACATAACTTGAAAATGAATGGTATTGATGTTTGATTTTCTATCTTACAAGACTAGTGCTTGAGGATAAAATCATGCCTTACAGTATATTTCCATTTATTTTTGTGCTATATTTTTCTGTGGTAAACTTTTATTTTCTAGCTTCTTTACCTGTTTATAAATAAATTCTAGAATTAATTCAAAGGTCCATTCATCAGAAGGGGAATTGTCTCTATTCATCCAACCCTAGACCTCAGTAGAGTCAGTGTGGATTTGGGGATAGACTTTAATAAGACTTTTGATACTTAGTAGCTATATGATCACACACAAGTTATAATTTCAAATGCTCAATTTCTTCATCTGTAAAATTTTATTTAAATAACCTTTTAAGGTTTGGAAAGTACTTTACAGATATTATCTCATGTAAGCTTTACAACCAAGGGTATGCTGAAGACACCTTGAAACAGATTTTTACATTTTCAATGTGAGAATTTACTCTTCAGAAATTGGCAAACACTATTAATCAGGGCTCGATTTATGGTTTTGTCAGTTGTCTAGACTTACAAAAATTATGGAGACAATGTCAATAATGCAGATCAAACTTAAAAGTGTCAGAACTTTGGGAGAACTAGTTGCTAAACATTTACTAGTACAACACTGTTCACAATAGCCCTGTGGGTTTGGTACAGAAGATATTATTATCCTCATTTTGCAGATTAGGAAACTGAGGTTTAGAAAAGTTAATTGGCTTGTTCCTGGCCACAAAATATCAGGGGTAGGATAACAACCTAAATCCTGATTCCAAGTCTAGCAGTCTGCTACCTTGTGTTACCTCCCACTGTACTTAACTGCTATTACTTCTCTGATACTTCATGAACTCAAATTATATCTCTATCTATCTATATACACACATATATACACATAGATATATAGATATAGCTATAGATAATACATCCTTATAAACTATATATATACATATACATACATATTTGCAGAAAGATCTATAGATCTCTGTGCATGTGTGTGAAGAAGAGAGAGAAATAGAGACACACAGAGAGAAATAGAGACAGAAAGAGAGGCAGAGAGATACAGAGAGAGACAGCAACAGAGATAGAGAGAAAAAGAGGCACAGAGAGAGAGATTGCAGCCCAACACAGCAAGGTAGATAGTCCCCAAGCATTTCTCTCCAGAACAGTTTCCTATAATTTCCTCTAAAATGAGCCAGGAGCAATATGTCACTATTTTTCTTTTATAAGTACCGAAAGCCATGTTTCAAATAAATATCCTGCTGGAAATAGGATTTAACCTCTCTGCATCCTGGGTATAACTGTATTTTCCTCCACGGATAGGGATCAGAATGGAGCTGAGTTGCTGACTCTGAGCAAGTGTGGGGAAGGTGTAGGTGGTGATGGGGGGTAGATTGTCGATCTGACTTTAATGCAACTTGTTCTATGATGAATGGTTGCAAATATTTCTCCTTTATATTTTAAAGAATAATAACATTCTAAAGTTCAGATTATGGCAATATTTAATAAAGTCCATTCCTCACAACTGCCCTATAAGTAAGGAATAATAGCTGACAATTATATGGAGCTTTAAAGTTTGCAATACCCTTGACATACATTATGTTGTTTGTTCCTCACAAGTCAATTACAGATCACTTTCCCTTTTACAGAAAAGGAAACTGAGATAAAACATGATTCAAAGCCACAGATAATTTTCCCTTTCACAGAAAAGGAAAATGGAGATAAAACAATGTTAAAAGCCTTGCTGATAGTCAAAGAGTTAGTAAATATTAGGGGTCATATTTTATGCCAAGCATTTCTGACTCCTGGTCTGTCTGGCACTTCATACATTGTCCCATATCATGGGACACCACGATTCTACTCTTTTATCTTTTAATCCCCATTTTACAAAGAAGAAAAGGGAAATTCAAAGAGGTTAATATCAGTGGTTCCCAAACTTTTTTGGCCTACCCCCCCTTTCCAGAAAAAAAATATTGCTTAGCCCCCTGGAAATTAATTTTTTTAAATTTTAATAGCAATTAATAGGAAAGATAAATGCACCTGTGGCCATCACCACTTTTCTCGATTGCTGCAGCACCCACCAGGGGGCGGTAGTGCCCATTTTGGGAATGACTGATGTACCTGTACACTAAGTATCCCAGTCAGGACTAAGTCTACATTTTCTGACTGTGAGTCCAGCATTATTTGCACTATATGATATGGCCCTGTAAGTGAGAAGCTCATGAATTTTCAGCAATTTCATGTCAGATAAGACCTGGCTTTTAAATAATATTTATAGAATCAAGTGGCATTTACATTTTTTTCAGACCTTTATTCTTTTAACTTGACATATGTTCAGCCTCACTGAGCTGCTTCTTAGAGAAGATGAAGGTAGACAAGCCTGGGACAAATGTAGAATACAATGACTCATCCTTTGGCTTGAGGAAGAATAAACTGAGTGAGGCCAAGGGCTTGGGGTGTCCTCAGCTCCTTCCTACCAGGAGACAAAAATCTGACAGAAAGCAAATGTGGCATTCTCCTTCAAAGACAATTCATGAACTTAAAAGAAGAATGAACAAAAGAAAACCAAAAACCCAAAGTAATTGTTAACTCAGAAAAAAAACACATAACTATTAAATAGTCAGAAAAGCCACTCTTCAATTAAGGAAAAGGGGGAACAGGGCTAACCAGGTCTCCACTCAGAGCAGCATGCCACATGCCTTATGCAGAGTCCTAGGATTGAACACTGCTTGCTCTAACCCCCTGGGAGTGCCACCAAGCTAGATGACAACTCCTAAGAACAAAAGAAATTGGGGAACTTATATACTATTTGGGAAGATCCAGGGGCTAGGAAAGATGATTGACATTATCATACTGACTGGATACAATCAAGCCTGGGAAAGGAATCATAGCTAGAGGCTAGGGTATAAGGGAAGGGGCTACTTACCATGGATACTAAAGGATGGTCCCTGCCCAGGTGTCTTCCTGGGAAAGGGTTTCTGATTCCAGGGGAAGACTACCTAAGACAAAAGGGTATTTAGCATTTACCGTGGGGTCCATTATTCTGTCTGCTCCTGCTAATCTGGGATTCCCTTCTGGGTGGATTTTCCTGGGAACAGGGAACAAGCACAAGCTTTCGGGGGGGGGGTCTCCAACCTATAAACTATTCCTAAAACTTGGGGTTCATCAGATCTCACTAGGCCACAAGTTTGGGATCTCTAGATTCCATGTCAACATAGTTTTCTGGGCAGTGCTAATAAGAAATCTTGGGTTCATTGTTTTTAAAAAGATAATATAAACAGAGATTAGTTGAAAAAAATGATATGGCATCAGATGTACACAAAAGAAGGAGATGGTAATTCACATAAATTTGATTTAATAAACATTCCTTCAGGATCTACTAGCATAAGATACTAGATATTGGACTTCTCTATAAGTCAACAAGAATTTATTAAGCATATAAGCAATGATGATTAAAGAAAGATAAACACCTGTTCCTGACCTCAGGGAGCTTATATTTTAATGTGTAAATCAAACATGTAAATCACTGGGTATTGAGGATTTTATCTTGGGAAATAGGAAGACACAGTCTCATAAACAAATAGCTGTATGTGCATGAAACACACACAGACACTCACATACACATGCACAAAAGCAGAAGAGGCAAGCACTGTCCCCATAAAATTTTATATATATATATTTTACATATATCATCACATGGACAATTCCATTAGGTAAACTTTGGTAGATTTTAATATCCTCATTTTATGTATGAACACACTGAAGCTCAGAGATGTTATGATTTGTTCACATTCTCTGTAGTCAAACAGCTAATGAGTGTCAGAAGCAGAATTTGAATCCCACTCCAGCAATTTATTTACTGGGCCACTCAAACAGATTTAAGACTATTACAAGAAGGATTTACATAAACCACAGCTTTTTGTCAAAAGAAGCAAATGAAGTCTTTACATCATGAACATATTTGTAGATTCATGAAATTAAAAGAATTAACTTTTCTCCCTAGCAGGTGAATTTGGTGCTCTAAGATTCCTACTTCAGGGAAAGGAATGTGTTTGTTTTTTTCCTTAGAAATGCTCTAACTTGAATAACTAGAAGCTAATCCACAAGATCCTTCCTTTGAGAAAATTCGTGAAGGATAAGTTTTTTTGAATGATTAGGACTCTCAGCTTTGGTGGAATCTTTCTTTTCATTCATGCATTCACTGAGTCAACAAGGATATTTGAACACCAAAGTAGGCAATATACTCTTATTAAATTCTATAAACAATTCCATTTTTTGCCTAGCTTTATGTAAAAGGCAATATGCTCTGAGCATTTTCAAATATAGTATCTCATTTGATCTTTGCAGGTAGGGCAGCATAATTATTACCATTTAATATAAGTGGAAAGCAAGACCAAAGGAAGTGAAATTATTCCTCTGAGATCCATGGAGCAGAGCCAAGTGTAGAATCTGTGTTGACTGAACCTGAATTTCTTTTACAAACTCAATTTAATGGATATTTGTTAAACACTAATTATATGCAAGCTACTTGGAATATGGATAGATATAATACAAAACCAATTCTAAAAAGACTTAGACAAATGACAAATATAAGGAAATATTGACATGGGCATTGTGCAGAGATGGCAGCGACACTGGGGGCAACTAGGTGGCACAGTGGATAGAGTGCAGAGTCTGGAGTCAGGAATACCTGAGTTCAAATCTGGCTTCAGGTGTGTACTGGCTGTATGAGCCTGGGAAAGTCACCTAACCCTCTTTATCAAAGTTTCCTAATCTGTAAAAAGCACATATCAAATACTTGCTGTTTTCCAGTAACTATGCCAAGAGATGGGGATTCAATAAAAAGCAAAACAAATAGTTGCTTCCATCAAGAAGTTTCTATTCCATTAGGAAAGACAATAGATATAGCTATGTACAACTATGTGAGTCAATGGATAGAGTGTCAAGTCTTGGAGTCAGAAAGACCTGAGTTCAAATTTGTCCTTTGAGTTTTACTAGACAAAAGTACTACTTACTAGACACTAGTGTGACCCTGGGTAAGTCATTTAAACTTTAATTATCCCCAGTTTCCTTATCTATAAAATGGGGATAATAGTACCTACCTCTTAGGACTGTTGTGAGGATCAAATGAGACGATAATTATAATCGTTATCATCAGAGAGCTTTGCATGTTGTAAGTGTAATAGCTATATTATTATTAAATATAAATGATACATACAGGGTGGATGGAATGTAGAAGCATAGGATAAATTACTAACAATTGGGAGAGGCAGGGGGAAGAAACAAGGAAATTGTCTTCTGCAGAAGATAATATTTGAGCTGTCTTGAAAGAAACTAGGGATGCTAAGAGGCAGTGAGGTAAGAAAGGATGGTTTTGTAGGTGATGGGGAAAGCCAGGGCAAAGACAAGTGAGCAAGAGGTATGGTACTTCCCTGGAGGTCCTAACAATTTCTATGAGATCAGCTGTGTTTTCAAGATAGGCACCATGCCCATGCTTAGAAATCTCATTAGGATTCCATCAAGTGAGGAAGGGAAGAAACCTGAGAGAGAATTGCACAGACACGGAATATAATAGCAATCACTTAAGGGGCACAGCAAGCTGTATTCTGTATACACTGGACCTTGGGCAATGTAGACACTGGGCAGTCATTTAGAGAGGGGCACTCCTGGGGCATGTGATCACATAAAGCATAGGAGTCAATCCAGATTGTCAAGCTGACATAGCATTCATTCAATCTCCTACTCCTTTAGAATGATGAGTGGAAAACCAAGTTTGATGAAAGCAAGGTCTCGCTTTGAGCAGGCTAAAAATTCTTATTTTCGATTCTACAGGAAACTGGAACCCCATTCCATCTTCCCCACTCTTTGCACTTCTAGTAACAGCTTAAGGATTATTGCTGTCTCCTTTGGGGAGTTGTTTAGCATCCCTTAATTTTTCCTGGGCATAGCCCTTTGTGAAATTACCAGGGCACTACATTGTTGTGCCTGGAACTCTATCATTCCCCCCTCCTTAGCTGCCCTGTGGTGATTTCAGATTGCTGTTAACATTAAAGCATTGATTTACCATTCATGTTTGAGTGTTTGGTTTTACAGAGAACAATACCTGTTTCCTTGGATGCATCCAAGGGGATAAATTAGGTGTGGACTCTAGCTGAGCAACTGCACACTATGATCTTCTCCATCTATAATCTCATCCACCTGCTATTCTGAGCATTTTCCTAATGAGCCTGTTATTTTTGTTCAGGTCATCTGACATAAAGCCAGTTGCATTCATTTGGCACTGCCTGAAATCCCCACATCTGGAGAAAAGCAAAGCCAGCAAGAAGTAGTGAAGTGATTGCCAAAAGTAGATCCCTCAACATAGAAATGTTCCTATCTTATTCCAAGTTGAAATTGTTCAAAATCACCTTGTAAATAGTTTGGCATAGGTTTTTTTTAATTATTTTGTTTCTCTTCATTCAGTTTCAAGGATTCATTAAATGTTGGGCTACTCTGGGATTACAGAGACACAAAGTTAAAATAGGGCACATGTTTCCTTCTATGGGTTTCCAATTTAGTTGTAGTTAAGATATTTACAGAGAAAAATTAGCATTCAACTTAGAATATAAATTTATAGGAAAGTACTCAACATGTGCCAGAAACATTTGATAATCTCCTTTACTCCTAAATTCACGCCTCTTCCAAACACCACCCTTTTATTGAAGGAAATACTATTACTCTCAGGTTCATAACTCTGGAGTCATCTTAAATTCTTTCCTAGCGCTCACTACCCCAAGATTGCTCCCAGGTCACACAATATACAATTAGTTGACCAGTCAACTGAGGCAGCTAGGTGGTCTGGTAGATAAAGTGTTAGATTTGGATTTAGGAAGATCTGAGTTCAAATCCCTTCTGCAACTCTCACTAGATGTGTAACCCTGGGTAAGTCATATAGCCTCCCCTTGCCTTCATTTCCAAATAGATAATAATAGCACCAGCCTCTCATCATTATTGTTAGGTTCAAATGAAATATTTGTAAATTGCTTTGTAAATCTTAAAGCTAGTCTATATAAATGCTATTATAATTCATAAGTTCTCCACAATATCTCTTCCATCTCTACTTTTTCTCTACCCTTGAGGGTACTTTCTCTACCCTTGATGGTACATCTATACTTTTTCTCTACCCTTGAAGTACCCTCTCTACCTCAGACGCTTTCACTTGAAATGCTTCAACAGCTTTCTAATTGATATCTTGCCAACACTATTGTCCCATTTTTATTCATTCATTTTCCATGAGGTAAAACGATTTGCCTAAGGCACAGATGTGTCCACATCAGTCTTTGCTCAAAAACTTGTATTTCCCTTTTAGCCTCTAGTGTACAATGCCATATTCTACTGCCTGGCATTTAAGGCCCTCCACAATTATCTAGCTCTTATCTAACTTTCTAGCTCTATTTTACATTATTCCCCTTCACACAATCTACTCCTCAGTTATCTCTTTTCTGGCCTTGGCATTCCTTCGTCTAGCATAATTTAATTCATGCAAAGTGTCCCTCATGCCTCAAATTCACAACATCTCTGAGAATCCTTCTCTCCTTCAGGTCTTAGCTCAGATGATGCCACTTTCCTGGCACCCCTTCCATAGAATGTTGGTGCTCTTTCTCCTCTGTCTTCATTTTTGTTTGTTTGCCTGTTTATTTGTTTAAAAGCACTTTAATACTGAATCATCCAAGGTTTAACATTTAAGAAAATTTACTAAGCTTGAGTTGACCACTTTTTGTATTGTTGTTGTCATTTATTCTTCATAATGTAAGGGAATCAATGATATCATGATGTTGGAGTCAGGGTACAAGGTGTTCAACTGTGGTTAATCAGCCCCATATGGACTCAGAAGAATCTAGTACAGATTGGGCAAAAACAGTCCCTAAGGACATTTGAGATGCTGTCTCCAGATTTGTACATCTCATGGTTTTGTTTTTTTCTGGGCTACAATGATTCTGCTTTACTCATCAAGCACAGCACCTTCTTTGGTATGGGCATGCATTACTGGGTGGTTCTGTGCCAGCACTCTATAGGGAAGACAGGTGCAGACACCAGCTAGACTACATGACTTTTAAAGTTTAACTGGAGGAATTAGTTCTGTGATTCTTTTTAAGGTGTCATATACAAGGTTCAGTGCTGGGAACACAGAGATGACAAATGGCACATTTCCTGCCTTGGGGCAGCAAACATTTTATTAGAGGTTATATGGCAGGTACACAAATAAATGTGGTATAAGATAGTGTGTGATCTGGGAAAACGAGAGATCCAGACCAAATGTTCTAGGAACATATTAGAAGAGAGAATACCAATACCTTTTCATCTGTGGAGAAGTATGAGAATGACTAAGGAAAGAATCAGTGTAAACTTTGAATTCCTTACTTTTGTAAGGCATTTTCATGGAGTCTAAATAAAAATATTTCTGTAATTTGTATAATGAAAACTTTGAATCTCATAGAATGGTGATAGGAATTGGGCTTCTCATTTTATTGATTGAGGGATAGTTCCTTGTGTGGAAACTCCCTCTAACCAAGCATGTTGACACTTTCTCTACAATTTATAGTTTTACAGAACTGCCTTAAGCTGTGAGGCTAATGACTTGTCTAGCATCATACAGACAGTGGGGATCAGAGATATGATATCAACACAGGTCTTCCTGTTTTCAGGCTAGCTCTTTATTGCTCTGTATTGCCTTGAAATTTTAATTGACTTACAAAAAACCTTTTGTTTTGCAAATGAATACAAGATAAAAATGATTTTAAAGTAATACTTTCATCACTAGGAATAGTTGTTAACTTTAGGCCTCATCTTTTTTAGTTTTTGATTTTATTTCATTCCTTATTCCTCCAAATGTACTGAATGTGAACAGTTTTACCACTGCCAATTAATGCCACAGTATGTATGCTACAGTAGAAAGAATGAAAGAGGTAGTGTCAGAGAACAGATTCAAATCCTACCTCTGCTACTCACTACCTGTATGACCTTAGGTAAGTCACTTAACCTCTCTCCATTTCAATTTCCTCATGTATAAAATGAAAAGTTAACAAAAGGTCATTACATTCTGCATGCTCTTTGACTCAGTGATACCACTACTCAACATATGCCATAAAGAGAGCAAAGTAGAAGAAAAGTCTCAACTGTCTCTGATATCTATATCTATCTATCTATATCTATATCTATATCTATATCTATATCTATCTGTCTATCTATGTAATTATCTATCTGTCTATCTATCTATCATCTATCTATCTCTCTTCATATATATATATATATATATATGAAGAGAGAGAGAGAGAGAGAGACAGACAGACAGACAGACAGAAACCATTTTTTTGGTGTAAGTCAAGAATTAGAAACAAAATTAGCATCCATCAATAAAGAAAAGCAGACTGAAACATGGTACTTCAGACATTGCTTCAGACACTTCCTAATTGTGTGACTCTGGGCAAGTCACTTAAACCTTATTGCCTAGCCCTTACTGTTCTGCTTGGAAACCAACACACAGTATTGATCCTAAGATGGAAGGTGAGGTTTTTTTTTTTTTTAAAAAAAAAAGGAAAAATCAGAGAAACTTTGGAAAGTTTATAATTAACTGAGGTGGGGTGAAATGGAATACCAGAGGATGATTTACACAATGATACTAATAATATTTAAAAAATAGTTCTGATATGCTTCCAGTTCTTTCTTATAGTGACCAATCAGGACTTCAGAAGTAGGGATCTTAGTTTGTAAGCTCCTTGAGGAAAGAGATTGTATCTTGTCACTTTTTGTGCCCTCAGAGCATAGCACAGTGCCTAGCACATAGTAGCTACTTAATAAATATTGATCCATTATATCTCTAACCTTTTGGGAGGAAGTTTGTGGAGCTACAAATGAAAACAATATATCCAGTGTATTAAATTCTTGTTTAACCTTCCTTATTATAAAAACAAGTTATATTTGGGGGCATGTGTGTGGAAGGAGATGGTAGAGGTTAGTGGGAAATGACTGAGAAAAAATGGATTATAATAAATGTTACATTTTAAAAGTGTTCAAAAGAAAACAAAAAGTTCAGAAGGGAATAGAAATGGAGAAATTCAGTTACTTTTTTCAATTAAACAATATACACTTAAAAAACAAATTGGGTGTAACAGGTCTTTTATCCTCTTTTTGTTTTTCATATATGGACGTGTTCATGCTTTTAAATACATTCATAATAAAACACAAAATGTAAATAAATGAGAGGTGTGGGCCAAATGACTTCTTTGATTCCTTAAATTCCTAAATCTGTGACTTGAATGCTATATTGTATCGGGGAACCTAAAGCTGCTTTCATTTAATCCTTAGCTTTACAGTCTGTTTGTCAGCTTATCTTTGTCCAAAAATATTCCTTTCTCTTTTTTATTTCTTCCCCTTTTATGTAACAAGCAGGAAGTCTCGATTTGCCATAATTCAATTTCCTTAAACTCTTGGGTTCCACAGATCATTTGGTCTTGATGTTGGTAGATGATGCTCTTTGTATTTCTTCATTTGGTCTGCTTTGAATGGTTTTTGTTGGAAACTCAACAGATTTATCTAATAGGTTAAGCCTTACAAGACTTCAGTGGTGGCTGTAAGGAAGGTAACTCTCTAATGATGATAGTTATAAATGAATATGTGTAGAGTTGAACATAAAAGTTTTCAAAAGGATGGTTTAAAAGAATGTTGTATAATATAGGACTTCTTGGCATACCAGGAAAAGATAAGCTTTTAATATGGAAAATTTTCTTAAAAACTATTTTAATTTTTAATGTCAAAGATTATATTTCTAGTGAGAGGAATATATACACTCTAGAGGGTGACAGAAATTGAACTCAGAATTTGGGACCTCATTTTTTTTGTGACTTAATAATTTCAGTTTATAGGCAACTCATGGGCTGACCTCACACAAATAATGAAGGATGGGAGTTGCATCTCCAGGAACTTAATGTAATGTAATTCACTTTTTTAAATGGCCTAAATGAATTCAAAAGGTTTCAGGGGTCACTCTCCCAGTTGCAGAAGAACTTTTTGTTCCTTGATTAGGAAAACTAAATCTGTCAATTTTAGCCACTGGAGTTTCTAAAGATAATTCAAGGAAATAAGAAAGGAAAATACTGTCTCTATCTCTATAGTCTGGCCTATAGACAAATAGATTTTAGCCTCCTAAGATGATAATAAGTATTTATTTTTCTTTTGAAAGATAGAAACTTCTTTTTCTCTTATTGGCTTTAGATTGCCTCTTCCCCACCCCCCACACACACTTCATCCCACCCCCCAAATCCTTCACAGCATCTGTTAGAGGCACATTTGTCTCTTTCTTAGCAGATGCTGGTCTCACATTGTACATGTTTCCTTCTCCAAGTTTTATTTATGTGACATGATGCAATCAGTGCCTTGTTGAATATGAAACAAATTCATTTTCTTTTTGAGAAGGAGCCTGAAGATAGGAAGGCAGCAAAGTGCCTCTATTTCCTCTAAGTCAATGATACAAGAGGGAAATTGAAAATGAAATCTCTATCAGGGATAGGTTATGACTGACTATCTCAGTACAATAGAAGACATGACCGCTAAGTGCATTTTAATTACCTTTAAACATGTTTAGGTCCTGGAAAGCAAACGACTTTTTGGATATACTACTTTCTAACTCTGTGACCACAGATAAATCCCTTAACTTCTCTATTCAGTTGAAACCAGTGTTAAACAATCCAGTTCAATAAACACTTTATATATGCCTACTACATTCAAGCACTGGGCTAGGAGTCCATAATAAAAAATAAAGGTTCTTACTCTCAAGAAGTTCACATTCTACCAGCACATTCTGTGGATGTTCTCTCTCTGTCTTAATTTCTTTGCATATAAAATGTATCTTAAATCTAGATGATTTTCTAAGTTTCCTTTAAGCTCTGGCAGTGTAGAATTCTAATCTATACTTACACTATAAAATACTTCCCTTTTAAACAAATTTAATGTATTTTATGTGCATCTAATATCAATATCTACTCGTTTCCCCTCCCAAACAACAAAAAACCCACTAATTCAATAGTTTATTTTTTTAAATTGGATACTTTTAAGATCATTTTATTACATTTAGAAATGCTTTAATTTACCTAAATAAATTGTTTCTTTGACCAAAAGTTATGTTTGGCCCGAGAGTAATTTCATGAAAAGAATAAAATGCATTATTAGTCTTAAAGTACTTTCTGGCACATAATCCTTCCAAATAGTACATTATATTTAAGAATGAATCTTACTGTAGGTTATAAGCTCAATATGCACTATCATTTTCTTTGATGTCAGGAGCTTTACCCTAAACTATGTCAGATTGGTCAACATCTTTAAATCTGCTGGAACACACACACACACACACATTATATATGTACGTGCACATATACAAATATGTACGTAGCCATACATATATTTACATATATATATATATTTGTATATACATACCATAGCGATATCAGATATGTATCACATATGTGCACACATTTCTCCCAAGGCTCTAGTGTTTGAAAGCAATAATCCTCTTGTACTGCTGACTGTTGACTGTTAAGGTTATGCAAACTAGCAGGGGATCCGAATAGCATTTGCTTAAATGTCTAGATTTTGAGGTGGGGGCGGGGAGGTGGTGCCCTGTGCCTCAGAGATTGTTGCCAACTTCAAAGGTTTGTTCACTGAATCAGCACAATTCAGGGTTATTTACCTCATTTATTGGGAAAGGATGACAGATTTGTCCTCCTTAAACCTATAGTGAGGGGAGAGCAAGGAAAATGCAACCACTAAGTTTTTGTTATTGCCCTTCCCAGTTCAGATATGATCAAGGATTTGAGAGAAGTTATGATCCCTTTCTTCATGGAACTCACAATTTGGTAGCTTCCTAGACTACTAAGATTTAGCGGTGGGATAGATCTTAGTGATACCTAGTCTAATTGCTTCTTTTAAAAAGAAAGTAAACTGAGGCATTTTTATATTAATTTTTGGTGTAGCCTTTTCTCTATATGTTATAGATATATGACAAGACTTGTTCAATCATACTGTCATGTCCTATTCTTCTTTGTGTCCCTCTGGAGTATAGCCCACCGATATGTTCCATTGGGGTTTTCTTGGCAAAGATATTAGAATGGTTTTCTGTTCCTTTCTGGAGGATACTAAGGCAAACAGAGGCTAAATGACTTGCCCAGGGTCACACAACTAGTAAGTGTCTATGGCTAAACTTGAAATGAGGTCTTCCTGATTCCAGACCCCGTGCTCTATCCACTGAGTCATCTACATGCCTCTTATATGACATAATTGATATCTCTAAATTCATTGATGTCTTTTATAGATCATAATCAAACTAGGCTTATAATAAAAGGCACCAATCTTTGCATGGAAACCAACTTTAAGGAAAGTATAAGTAGCAAAGAACTTGTTTAAAGGATTCAGATAGAATGGAAGCTGTGTAGAGACTATCTCATTATTGTCCACAGATCGCCAGAGCCTAGCAGGGTGCCTGGCACATAAGAGGTGCTTGGAGTGTACAGGGTTTCCATGGAAGGAGAAGTTGAAGCATGCATAGTGGCCATACTGGGAAACTACCTTGACAAAAGGGATAAACTAGGATGAGGGTCACTGATGGGCTATAAATCCATCAGTGATTTAGGGGGCTGTCTACCTTAGAAAGATGAAGACTTGTGGAATGGATGGATGAGAATAATTTGTTCCCTTGGCCATGAAGGTGATTGAAGCAAGTGCTATAGAGTAACGAGAGCTCAGTTATACACCAAAGAGGCTGAGGCCATCCACTGCCTCCTAAGCCATCCCAGTCATGTTGACTTTTGCCTTGCTATTGGATTTGGAAGAGGCATTGAAGATGATGACTTTGTTCAGCTCTGCCTCACTTAAATCCAATTCATGCTTGAGTCAAGATATTACTTCATGATGTCATTAAGCAATTTCAAAATGAAAAACAAATAAGTGACACACACATACATACATATATAATATGCATATTGTATATATACATAGAATAATTATACATAGATAGAGGGCGGTGGGATATAATTGGAAAATATTAAATGAGTATGAAAACATTAATTATAGGTCTTATTTTTTAATTTTTAATGAAAAGAACTTATAGAGATTCATTTTTGCTTAGCAACAATGTCATTTATTAGAAAGAATGCTGCCAGACTTTGCATCAATAGACCAAGATTCAAGTCTCAGTGATGGCAGTTAATAGCTGTGTGACCTTTGGCAATTCAGTTTACTTCTCTCTCAGAATAACTGAAAAAACATGAACGATATTGTCTTCACTACTAGCTGTGCAAGCTGTAAAGATGACTATCAATTGGCCCTAATATGAGCGAACATATTCTAAAATTCTCTTCAGTCATTTTGCTGTAGCAATTAACTTCTTCCTCATTTATGGGAATAATTTCTTCCCATGGATGGCTAATGTATTTTTGATTTTGCCAGTTCTATTTCTTGGTCATGAAATCAACCAGAGGAAAGAAGCCCTTGATACTGGACGAGCCTTTATTCTTCTTTTGAATGGACTGGTATCTCAGTGGGCTATGAACAAATATACAGTTATACATTTGGAAAATATGCAAAGAAGATTATCTAACCCTTCTAGCTTAGCCACTTTCAATGTGTGTCATTATTCTCAGGTGAAATCTATTCTTCCTTCCTCACTTTGCACCAGACATCCTATTTATAATGATCCTTCACGTACTCTCAAAATAGTTAACATTTATCGAGTCTCTGCATTTGCTAGAAGATGCTTTTAACAGTTTGCTAGAAACATTCCTTTCCCTTGGGGAGCCATTATCCTAGAAATTTCACAATCGGAGAAACACAGCAAATCAGGCTCTACTTGAGCCACTAGAGTCAATTAATATATTCAAGCAGTCAGGAGAACTCAAACTTTCTTAATATATTAAAGTCTTTTGGTGTAATGGAAAGAGCTGGACCTGGAATTTGGAGAGACTTAGGTTTAAATGATGCCTCTGGCACTTAATAGTTCTGTGGATCATTTAATCTCCTTCGGTCTCAGTTTACTCCCCTTCAAAATGGGGGTAATCTTTCCTAAAGTTCTTACTTCTCAAGGTCACTGGAAGGATCAAATAACATACAGTGTGTGAAATGCATTGTAAATCTTAAAATATTATTTAAGTTACATTTGCTTCCACCCCAGTAGAAAGTGAATTCCTTGAGGTCAAGGATACTTTTAATCTTTGTTATTGAATCATCAGTTTTTTGTAGTGTATGTAGGTAAGCTGGGTTTCTATGCATCTTTTCACAATGCTGTTGTAACTAGAAGGTTTTGCTTACCTGTTGGTTGATTAGATAGAGTAGATGCTTAATTAATTATTGAATTGAGTCCCCACAGCTGAAAGTAGAATGAAAATCAGATAGCAAGTTGAGCTGTAGGTCATCACACTAGATGATTCAAAGGGATGGAAAAGGACAATTTAGAGCTTTTATTATTCAATTTGGCTCTGTACATTGGAAATATCAATTTGATCTGTACCTGATATTTACTTCATGCCACATAGACAAAACACAGGGAATGACCTGTTTAAAACAAATATAGAGACCATATTTGACTGTTTCATTAAACACATAAATTCATCCCAAGTTTAAAAAAATTAACGATTTGGATGAA
This sequence comes from Gracilinanus agilis, assembly GCF_016433145.1. Lineage (NCBI taxonomy): Eukaryota > Metazoa > Chordata > Mammalia > Didelphimorphia > Didelphidae > Gracilinanus > Gracilinanus agilis. The sequence continues at coordinate 194,496,858 of NC_058131.1, read as the reverse complement.
CATTTTAGGTAAATATTGTTTATTATTATTTCACCAAGTATTATGTTCTTCATATTATTTGTAATTTTATGCTATTTAGTGAGGCAATGGGATATCAAATTAGGGACCAGAGAATAATTTTACATGTACATCGACATAGTCTCTTCCTGTCAATATTCCATGAAAAATGATATGGGAAGATAACATATCATGGCATTTTGAGAAGACACACACAAAGAAATCTTACAACCTCCAGTAAATTTATAGTCTCTTCATTTATCATATTTCAAATGAATTGATCTCACAACAAACTTGGGATGTAGGTGCTATTATTAACGAGTTTGAAAGAGGAAAAAACTGAGGCAGATAATGAAGTGACTTACCCAGGTCACTAAGTTAGAAGTGTCTGAAGCTAGATTTGAACTCATGTTCCTAACTGTAATCCAATACTCTGCCAGGCCTAACAGAATCATAAATTTCAGGCTTGAAAGCACCTTAGAGATCATCTCTTTAAAATTCACTTATTTTGCAGACGAGGAAAATTGAGCCTTATAAGTGAAATGACTGGTCAAAGTCACGAGAGTAGGAAGCAGCAAAGCTGTTCTCTGTTGAACTTATGCCCCTTCTACCATACTTCAGTCCTCATCAAGACTAAACATTCTCAGAATTATTTTCAAAGGAAAAACAAGAGGCAATTGAAATATGAAAGCATAACACATTGCCAGCGCATCATAGATGCAGATACATACCTATGTCTGACTTATGAAACTTCAGAAATTTCCATCTTATGAAGCAGAATGCAATGACATTTTGCCAGTAGCTTTGTATGATTTCATGTTATGTTGTGGGAGAGAAGGGAGATTTTCTCTGACTACTGCCAATTTGTATTTGCCATTTTAACATTATTTTATGTTTATGTTTTTGTATCCATAATACTTGCATTCCCTGCTTTTGTAAATTGTAAAAAAGAGGAAATAAAATTATGAGCACTGAGGCATCTGATCTACTATGGAATAAACATTTTAAATCGATGACTCTGAGCTCAGCTCCTTCTTATGAGATGGATTCTCTCTCCTCTCAGTATCTCTCTTAATAAAGTTTGTCACTAGGACTTCATGTGCTTTTACAAGGAAAAATTCCCCCATCATCCACCACCAAATACAAGGAAATACTGGGGACCTATTTCAGTGCATGTGTGTAGATACAGCCATATATAAATACATATGTGTATTTGTAGAAATAAGATTATATACACATACATGTATGTGCAGGCACACACATATACACATGACACATACACATTCACTCATATATATACACCGTACAATATACACATGTATGTGCTTGCACATGTATACATACCTATATGCTTGCACATATATGTATAAATGAACACACCCATTTATATATACTTTTTATTTACTATGAGACTGATAAGAAATCCCATTTTTTACTTTCAATTAATCCATTAGTGATATGATTTGCAAATAAAAATAATGATTTTGTCACATTAGGGAAACTCCTCATTTGGATACTTACTTCCACAAATGGAAATCTCTGGATCCTGGCTAATGATCACAAATCTGAAGCCAGAATAGACCTTTTAAATCATGTCCAACTCCCTTATTTTACAAATGAGGAAAATGAGAGCCAGATAGGAGGAGTAACTTCATGATCATCATCATCCCCAACATTTCTATAGTGCTTTAAAGCTCCCAAGGTACTTTAATCTATTATCCCATTTTATCCTCACAACAACTCTGGAATGTAGATGCAGGTATTATGATTATTTTATAGATGAGAAAACTGAGACTGGGGTTAAGTGACTTGCCCAGAGTTACAAACTAATAAATATTTGAAGTGGAATTTGAACTCAGGTTTTCATGACTTCAGGTCCCATGATCCTTCTCTCATATCACTTAGTAGCTTTGTTCAAGACAACATAGGTAACAGTGCAAAAGTCAGCTTTTAAATCCTTTTTAAATTTGACTCCAAATCTAAATTCTATTCTTCTTCATGAGGACACCTCCCTAGTCAGACATGGTATTTTCTAACTATTATCAGGTTAACTTTCTTCCACAGGAGTCACTTGAAATGTTCTGTAAAATTTTATAGTGAATTCTACCAGCTTTTCTGGAAGAAAGACATAGAACCATGACAGGTTACATACCTGTACATTGGATTTGAACCCAGATCATTCTGAGTCTAAATTTAAACCAGAACCACAGGCTGGACATGCTAGTGAAGCAATCATTGTTTGAAATTCTCTCTGGACTTTGGACAATGATGTAGAATTTGACCCCCTGCTCAATCTCTTTTTTTTAACATAGATAATTTTCATCCTCTATAATTTATTTTTCCATTCAAAAATTCATAATAGTTTTGAATGGAAAAATAAATAATAGAGGATGAAAATTATCTATGTTAAAAGCCATATAAGAGGCTTTTGGGCTAATAAGCCTCATTTCAGAAAATAAGACATTAACTGGATGAGATTAATTTTCAACACAGCCTCATAAGGTTTGTGACATTGAGGAAGACACTTCTTCTTGGCCTCAGTCTTCTATGATGAAAAATGAAGTAATTGAGCAAGACCTCTGAAGTCCAGTTTTGACAGTTTATGAGTCTCTACTAAAATGAATCTGGGATGTAATTGATGGGAATGTTCCTTCAATGATATAGATTGCAATCCATTCTTCTTTTCCCATCTTGTAGATTGTGATCCTTGTTCTTTCATAAGTTAGCCACAGAAAATCTACTCAACATGTTTGCAAGGATATTGGTGTAGTTTGCCATTTCCTTTTCCAGTGGATTCAGTGGGTCCTTTTGTCAGGCAATCAGAGGTTAAGTGACTTGCTTAGGTTCACACAGCTAGGATGAGGTCAAATTTGAACTCAGGTCTTCCTGACTCCAAGCTCAGTACTCTATTCACTGAGTGAACTAGCTGTTTCATACAAAGCACCAGGAACATAATTTCACCTGTTGTGGACATTTGACACTATCCTGTACCCCCTTTTTCAGCACCCCAAGACAACTTTTGGATTTCAAAGAGAAAAAAAATGTTGAATCTTAAAATTGAAGCTACAACATCTTTTCTCTACTCACCTCTTGTTCCCCGAGTCTCGCTGACTAAGGGGAGAGAAAATTTTTTGGTTATCTGTGAAAAAGCTTCTTAAATTATTGTAACAGAGAAAAGTGAACTTGCTCATTGCATGACCCTTCTAAAGATCGCTGGACTCCTGGCTTCTGGAAGACCCACCTCTTGTCCAGAGTGAAGTCAGAGTGCTCCAATCAAAGAGGCTTGGGAAAGGAACTTCATGAAAGAGTATAAATTGGTGTACAGGAAAGAAGTAGGGGCTTTTTCCTTGGAATTCCAGAGTGAGAGGGTATACAGTTGGGGCCTGGCTCCAGCGTGGCCAGCTGTCTTCTCTTTCTCTGGCTCACTTTTTATTAGTTAATAAATAATTACAAAATGAGATATGGTCTCTAGAGAATTTTAATCATAATACTTTCTTGATAATTTAGGGACATCTTTATACTAGTCAGAGTATTTTGACTGAATGACATCCTTAGTTACTTTTGAAATATCCTTGCTTTTATCATAGTAATTTAGGGTTTGATACATCAAAATATCCAACCTTTCTGGGTCAAGAATTTACTGTTTGAAAAAAAATTGTTGGGAAAATTAGAAAATGATATGGTGGAACCTGGGATTAGACCAACATCTCACACCATTTAGCAAGATAAGGCTAACACAAGTACAAGATCAAAATATAGAGTGATACCATATGCAAATTAGAGGATCATAGAATAGTCTACATGCCATGTCTATGGATAGGGGAGGAATTTAGGACCAAACACAAGATAGAGCATTATAAAATATAAAATTGATTATGTTGATGATGTTGAATTATAAAGGCTTTGAACAACCAAAACATTTACAACCAAGATGAGGAGGAAAACAGAAAATTGGGAGAACTTTTTTGCAGTATCTCTAACAAAAGATCAATTTTTTAAATACATAGAGAATTATGTCAAATTTATAAACATAAGTCATTCTCCAATTGCTAAATGGTCAAAGGATATTAACAGGCAGTTTTCAGATGAAGAAATCAAAACAACCAATAGTTGTATGAAAAAAAATGCTCTGTTACTCTTGAATGGAGAAACAAAGATTAAAACAACTTTAAAAAACCTCACACCTATCAGATTCACTAATATTGCAGAAAAGGAAAATGATAAATGTTGGAGGAGAAGTGGGAAAATTGGGACATTAACATACTTTTGGTAGAGGTGTGATCTGATCTAAACATTCTGGAGAGTAATTTGCAACTATTCTCAAAGGACTCCATAATTGTGTATACCTTTGAATTCATCAATACCATTAATAGGTCTGTATCCCAGAGATTATAAAAGGGAAAAGAACCCATTTCTACAAAAATATTTATTGAAATCCTTTTTGTGGTAGCAAAGAATTGGAAATTGAGGGGTTGTCCATCTAATGGCTAAACAAGTTGTAGCATGTGATAGCTATGAAATATTACTGTGCTATAAGAAATGAGAAAGGTTGATTTCGGAATCAGGAACACCTGCAATCTAGTCCAAATCCCTCATTTTTACAAATGAATCAACAAGCTGAGAGAGGTTAAGTGATTTGCTCAAAGTCATGCAGCTTGTATGTGTGAAAATTAAGATTTAAACCCAGATATTTCATATCCAAACCAGAAAACGACTGTCTGTGACTCCTTGCTGCTTATCTGCCATTAAATATCAAAGATAGGAGTTGTACTCAGGTCTTCTGATTTTATATCCACCACTATTTCCCCTATATCATGGTGCTCCTGATAGCTGAGATTACTAGAATGTTGACTTCCTCTTAAATGAGACATTTGCTATAAATCGAAAACACTCATTTCATTTGAGGATGGTGAGTACATAGGTGAGCAGGAGAAAAGGGAAGAGATTCTATTGATCTAAAAACATGGGAATAGAAAGTTGGGTGCAAAGGGGTTGCTTATTTCTTTGCTCCATTTTCATTTGGCTTAGAGCCAAATGAATCTGCAGTATAGTAGAAGAAGTCTAACCAGCCACAGTTGCCTTTTTTATATGGATTACAAAAGATTCTGCTTCTCCCTTTCTCCTTCCTCTCATCTTGACAGAGTCCAATCCAGATCTTTCTGCTTACTTTCTATTTTGTCCCTCTCTTACTCACCTGAGAGAAAAGGAATGCTGCTGTTCTTAGGCTAAATTTTCTAAGAATTGTTTGTCCTCTAGATGGAGCTGTCCACTTGTCTTTTAAAAGTCCAAGCTCCCAATGCATTACAGAGGGCAAACTTGGAGTCCTATCTAGAACAGAAGTACCCATCTGCAACTATGCTCAAAAAAGGCCAGTAGTACTAATGTGGCCTTTCACCCTGGCAGTTTCGGTGGTCTCAGGTATTCACTGTCTCATGTTGAAATTCTTCCTTTTTTTTCAGATTCCTCTGCAATGCCCCTTCTTTCATGAAGTCTTCCCAGAGTGCCTCAGATGTCACTCATCATTTTAAAAAATATTTTTCTTGTATTATTTTATATTATAGCAAAGTATATAAGGGCCATTTTTATGACTTTGGTCTTCGTGTTCCTTATCCGTATACAAAAGGGTTGGACTGTATGAACTTTAAGGTGCCTTCCAGCTCTGGTGCTGACAGATATTCTAAAAGCGCTGGCTTTTTATCTGGATCCGCAAGGATGGAAGTGAATTTGTCCTTCCAGTTCTTTAGTATGATTGGATAACAACAGTGCCATTCATTGGAATCATACTATTATAATATGGCCATCACTTGTAGGATTAGTTAATGATCCTCATGATGAAGCCAAGAGATCTATCTATGGCAGATTTCTTAATGTTTTATAAAGGCTATTATATAACTCAGAAAGAGCTTGTGTGAATGAATTTCTGAACTTGACCTTATTAAAACAGTTGCCCTGAAAACATGAAATCCCCAATGAAATCAGTGTGACTGGGAAAACACTATGATATCAATATGCACAATAGGTGACATTTATATAGTATTTTTACATTTCCAAAGCAGTTTACTTAACAACTCTTTGACATAGGCAATATGGGTATTATACTCTTCATTTTACAGAGGCAGGGGCAAGTATCTTAACTGCGGTTTTCAACTAGTATCAGACAGAATTTGAACCCATTTTTTTCTGAATGCAAATTCATTCTTTGGTTCACTATATCACACTTCCTCTTATCTCTTAACAAAGTACCCAATGGGCTACTTTTCCTTTACAAATACCTGTGGCTGCTGCAATATATGATATAGGAGCAACATCTAGAAAAGTAAGGGTTCTGTGTCCTGCAAGGTTTGGTGGAAGAAACTAAGATACTAATCTTGGAGAAGAGGGAATTGAGGGGCAATTTGTTAGCTGTTGTCAAACATTGAAAGGTTGTCTTGGGAGAGAGATTAGATAAAAGTTTGTGGCCCTAGGCAAACCACTTATTTTCTCTGAGCTTCAGTTTTCTCAACTGTAAAATGAGAGTTTAGGACTAGATGACCTTAAGGGTCCTTTCTAACTCAAAGGCTCCATGATTTTTGTCACATCGGCCATGAAAGGTTGAATAGGGACAATGGATAGAAAGTCCAAAGAAGCATTATTTTGGTTTAGAATACAGAATACCTTCCTGAGATAAACTCTGCAAAAGTAAAAAGAAGTGCTTTATCAAGTAGTCAGGTCGGTCACTGAAGGTCTTCAAGCAGAGATGGTATAAGTAATCTATCATCGAAAATATTATCACCTGGGTCGAGATTTGGACAGATAATCTTTGAGATACCTTCACTTCTCAATTTTAAAATCTAGAAATAAGAATGGATCTTAGTACTGTTAAAAGTGCTATGAAGGATAGAAAACATGAATATGTTTGAAGTAGCTCATATTTTGGTGGTGGTGGTAGGGGCAGAGCAGGGAATGCTTTCTATGATTCAATTAAGGAACATCAGCTTGGCTCAGTAAAGAGTGCTTGCTTTAGAGTTAGAGGGTCTGGGTTCAACTCCAAGGTCTTCCATAACTATGTGATCTTGGGCTAGCAACAACCTCTGTGGACCTTTAGTACCTACTTATATAAAATAAAAGGTATACTAGGTTATTGCTAAAGTCCTTCTAGAAGTCCTTCTAAATTTAAGAATCTCTCCTACCTGAACAAGAAATATAAAAAAAGGAAACAATTCCTCTTCTGATGATTAATATGTAATATGAACTTGGACAAGACACATAATCATCCTGACTTCAGTTTCTTTGCCTACAAAAAGAGGGGGTAGGGCCAAATATTCTCAGGAACTCCTCCAGCTCTAAATCCATCTCCTTAATGTGTACGATGAGCTCAAGAAGAATTAAGAGAAAGTTGAGAGAAGTATATCTTAGAGTTTTAAATGTTTTATCAGGTGGATTAAACTCTATCCAGGCTCAACTTTATGAGCTGGAATATCCTAGCAGGTAGAGAATTCAACTGGAAAGTCATGATATTTGAATTGACAAGCTATTGAGCCCCTCTGAATGAAAATCCCCTTCATTAGATGAGCTATGTAGCATTGTAAGTGGAATTTCATGTAAAGAAATCACTATGAAACAACCTGAGAATCTCAATAGTAGGTTTGAGACTTGAAATGGATTTGAACACTGAGATGAATGGTTCCTGTTCAAGGTGTGTATGTGTGTGTGTGTGTGTGTGTGTGTGTGTATGTGTGTGTATGTGTGTGTGTGTATTGGTGGGAATACATTTTAATTTTGGAGGAAGAAAATGCTAAGTAGCATTCTATTCAGTCTTACCAAAGAAATTGTTTCTAAAATAGAAACACAAATGTAAGTGCCGACCAGTTTCTAGTTGAATGAGGGTAAATGCAGTCTATGCTAGCAGGGATTAAGCAGAGCTTTCTTGTCTCAGAGCTTAAAGCCAAACTAATCACCCATCTTTTTCCTTTGTTTTATTCAGTGTAAATTCATATTTAGCATAATGGAAGTCACGCATTGTGAAGACAATTGTGTTAGTATTTTCCATCATCAATGTCAAAATGTGTACATTAGTGAGATACACATTTCATTTCAGATCTAGGTTTGGAGGCATTTTCTTCGCCCTGGTTTGCCATCTTCTATCTTTATAGCTCATTATCACAAGTGCTCTATTGGTGTATGAGCTTTTTTAGCAGTGAAAGTAGCTTCTGTGTCTGGTGTGAATAACTGTCTTCAGGGCTTTTGGGAGTGAAGGGGAGCAGGAGAAGCCTTGGATTTTGTATCAGAGGACTCGGGTTTGAATCTAGTTTCTGCTACTTATGATCTTTGCGCTCTGGGGAAGTAATTTTAATCTCTGGGCCTTGTAAAATGAAGGGATTTGATTTGATGATCTCTACCATTCCTTCTAGCTCAAAACTCTATGAACCTATGAAAAAATGAAGGGGACAATGTTGTTTATCATGATTTGTCCATTTGTCTTACTGTGACTTGTGCTCTTTTTGACTCTTTGCATCTTCACCGTGCTCAATGACACTGTACTTTCCTTCCATGTTGCCCTCGGATCCCTCATTTCAGGGTGCTACAGACTGGTCCCCAAGACAAAATACTCTATTCTCTATGCTTCAGCCTTTTCCAGTTCTTGATACTCTGCCAACTCAAATCAATTCCAGTGCTAAATCTCCTTCTCTCAGAGACTTACTTACTTATGTCTCCCAGTTGAAAGCCAGCAGAAAAATTTACTGGACATTTCATTACTAACTACCAAAAGCTCCTTATTTCTTAGAACCACTAAGTGGTTCTATGTGACCTGGAAGAAAGCATATATCTAAGGAATTCAAATTTGCTCTTCTGTGAATTGGGTAGAATAGCCGATCTTTAAGATACCTTTCAAGCTTAATATGCTTTGATGATGGGATTGCATAAATGTCAGGATAAAATCAAAGCTTTATTTAAAACTATATCAAAGGACTATAAAGACTACAGAACATTGCTTGAGCAGCACCTGCAAAATAATGAAAGTTCAAATTCACTTCTTCCAAAGTGTCAGTAAGTGACAGAAGATACCCTGGTCGAGATTCTCTTTTCACTTCCCATTGACTTAATTATCATTTTCATCCTGATGATTTCCAAATTTACTTACTTAGCCTTACCTCTCTGCTGAATTCTAGTCTCACATCTCTACCTACCTATCAGGAATCTCAAACTGAATGTCCAATATACATCTTAAATTCAAAATATTAAAAACTAAATTCATTAATTTTCCCCCTGAAACCTACTCCTTTCTAAACTTCTTCACTTAACACAATACTTAGTACTTAGTAGATATTAATAAATGTTTATTCATTTCCTAATTACCTTTGGGAATCTTCCCAGTTCCTTTGGCTTACAACCTAGGTGTCATTCTTGATTTTTCTTTATTTATCATTCTTTATATCAAATCTGTGGGCATCTTGGAGTCAGGAAGACTCATCTACCTGATTTCAAAGCTGGCTTCAGACACTAACTAGCTGTGTTACCCTAGGAAAGTTATTTAACTCTGTTTGCCTCTGTTTCTTCATCTGTAAAATAAGTTGGAGAAGTAAGTGACAAACCATGCCAGTAATTTTGTCAAGAATATCCCAAGTGGGGCAACAAAGAGTTAGACATGAATGAAAGCCAGTCTAGTGTTTTCACCTTTGCAACATTCTTTAAATATACCCTTTCACTTTTGATATCTTTATTTTCCTGGTGTTAACCCTTATCTCCTCATGCTTGGGACATTGCTCTAATTGCTGGTTGTTCTGTTTGCCAAGTTTCTCTCCACTCAAATCTATTATATATTTAACTGCAAAAATGATTTTCCTAAAGAGCTGATCCGGCCATGTCACTCCCTATTCATTGATTCCACTGACTTCCTATTACCCCCAGGATCAAATACAAAATCCTTTTTTTTTTTTTTTTGGCATTTCCTTCATAATCTAGGCCCCCTCTCATCTTTCCAAATTTTTTACACCCTTCCCTTGTGTACTCTTCAATCAAGTGACACTAGATTCCTTGCTATTGCCTTCCATCTCTTGGCTCCAGACATTTTCTCTAGCATTTCCCTTGCATGTAATGCTCTTCCTCCTCTTCTTTACCTTCTGGCCTCCTTGGCTTTCTTTAAATTTTAGCTAAATCCTACATTCTTCAGGAAATATCTTTCAATCCCTTTTTATTCTAGTGCTTTCAATTCTCTTAAATATTTGTATCTTGTTTTCTATATATGCACATATGTACATATGTGTGTATGTTTACATATGTGTGTGTTTCATGCGTGCTTATTTGTAGGTTGTTTCCATTATTAGAATGTTAACTCCTTGAGGGCATGGGTTTTCTTTTTCTTCATTTCCAGTACTATACACAATGCCTTGTACCTAGTATGTGACTAATAAATGTTTATTGAACTATCATTATAAATTGATGTAAAATGTTAAAATAGAAAACAAAAATAGTTGTGTGATCATTCCAGGAGTCATATGCAACTTTAGGATGAAGTACCATAATAAATATTTTGGAAAAAGATTTTGAGGTGGTACATTCATTAATCATTTGTTAAAGGATTTCAATGGATATCTCAGCATTTATAATATAGATATTAAATATTGCCACTTCAATTACTGGAGAAGAAATATTCAAGTTATTTTGAATTATTTTGAGTTTTTTAAAGTATTGTTTTATAAAGACTTTGTTTATATTAAATTATTTTTGATCTTAAAAACATGGGCCCACCACAAGTATTCCTCAAGAAACACAGCCCAAAACGTTCTTATCACTTGATCCTATTGGAGGGTAAACATACTGACCACTTTCTAAAAAGAATATAAAAATATGCAAAAAAGATGCAGGGTTTTAGTGGACTTAGAGCCCTAGAAACTTGGACTAAAAAAAGAATGATCAATTACTAAATTCCTGAATCAATCAGATAATAGAATAAACAAAAATAATAATACATTATCCCAACTCACATTTATTGAAGGACTCAGTTTCCTTAAATATAAAATTAGGGTGTTGAACTAGATGATCTCTAAGGTTATTTTCAGCTCAAAATCCTACCTAGTTTAGGGTTTTTTCTTTATCTATTCTCATTAAACTTCCAGGTAGAAAATACATTAATTTGGGTAACAATAATAACAAAATATAATAATGTTCCTAATCATTCTGGGCAAATTCCAGCATTATTCTGGCATTTCTTATTGAACTAAAATTTATTGAACATTTTCTATGTACTAAGAACTGTGATAGAAGCTAAGAGGCCAACTGAAAAGAATAAAACCTAGTGCCCACATGTCAAAGAGTTTATACTCTAGTTGGGGCCAATAGAAGAAGGTCAGGCAATACAAAAATGAATGTCTAATTTCAATACGTAAGGAAATATGAAATCCATGTTATAACGATTGGTAGAAAATTGTTTTAGAATTCAGAGGATAAAGAGATCAGTTCTATCTTGAGTATGTAAAGGCATTTGAGCTGGACCTTATAGATTGGGCAGAATTTTGATAGGTAGAGATGAGGAGTGGGAAAAATGAGTATGTAAATCAAAGTGCCAAAGGTGACAAAATTTGGTCATTTTAGCCTCCCAGTCTAATAAGGTCTTTTTATAATTTCCATTCAAATTCGGGGAAAGTAGCTTCTTATTTTTATGCTGTGCATAAAAATAATACAGTGTGGTGGACAGTAAGTAGTTAGAGTGCTGGGGTTTCAATGAGGAAAACCTGGATTCAAATCCTACCTTGGACACTTAATAGCAACATTACACTGAAGGTGTTCTGTAATTTTGATAAACCTCAGGCAACTTTCTAAATTATGTATACTTAGTTTCAAGTGATTTTGATTTTATATTGGTAGAGGAAGTTCACAGGCTCAGAATCTCTGAGGCTGACAGAATTCTGCTAAATTGGTCATTGGATAGTCATTAAAGTAAATATTGACATACATATAGTATTCATTAATTAGTCCCCTACTTACAGTTCTCTCATTAAAAATGAGCTTTTAGTCCATAAAATAATTTCCAAAGGAATTTGTAGGAACTATCATTATACAAAAAAGTTTTACTGCTGTTAGATGATTGCAAGGCAATTAAAAAGGTGTGCAATTAACTTGGGTTTGTGAAAGTCACATATATTTTATGTCAGTAATAACAAAATAATCATTTAAAATGAAGACAAAAGCTGCCAAAACATAGACATTGTGTATATATTTTTATATATGCATACATACATGATAATAAACAATTTATTTAATGCTCTGACTTTAAAAATATTTTTTGTAATTACTATTCCAAGTTTAATTTTCAGCATGTACACATATATACCTCTGCCCAGTAATGTACCATAGACAGACATATTAAAAGTATATATGTGTATATGCAGGATGATATAATTTAAAGTAGACTGGTTAGAAAAATGGAGTCTGTATTCCTTCTCAGTCATATTAGTTATCTGCTAATAGGTCATTTAACTTCTAAAAGCCTCAGTTTCCTTATCTGTATAATGAGGATAATAATATTTGAACTTCCTCCTTTAAAGGGTCATTGGAAGTAAAGGACTTTGCAAAACGAACTAAACCCTAAAATAAAAATCTATACAATGAAGTGTAAGCATCTTACAAAATCTTCCTATGAGGCTTATCAAATAATAGAGGTGATCCTGGGCTCTCCAAGGTGATGCCAACAGAGAACAAGTTTTGGCAGATTCTAGCAATTTGTAAAGGCTTAAAATAAAGATATGTGGATGAACCGTATGGAGGTCACCTGAAGGCCAGTTTTGCTTAATTCCAACAATGTCCCCAGTGAAAAGTTAGCTGCCAAGTGAGACATTTTCTAGCCATAATAAATGAAACAGATATTTACTAAGCCATAGAGGGGTTGTGGTGTATATACAGCAGTATAGGCATGGGGTACTCCATCCTGACAGAACTATGGATACTTGAAGAATATGGGCATATATAAACATATGTGTGCATATCATTGGGTTGACTATATCATTAAAGGGTGTCTTTTAAAATGATTTTAAATATGACTTTGTTATCAAGAGGTTATTTTTGTTTCATTGATTTCATCTGATCTCACTTTGGTTATTGAGTAGAACCCAGTAGTGTTCCCAGAAGTCACTTTTATTGGTTTTAGATTTTTCAGTAGAAATGATCAATATTTACAAATTAGAATGTTAAATTATTTTTGAACACTAGTTATTATTTTGGCCTGCAATTCCAACTGCTTTTTAAAATATATATATATATATATATATATATATATATCAAGCTGGAAATCACATAGGCATCTTAAACTGAGCATTATAACACAGACATCATTATCTTACTCCAAAAACTCATTAGTCTACCAAATTTCTCTATTGCAATTAATGACACCACCATCTTTCAAGTCCCCGTATTTGGCAAATTTGTTGTCATACTTGATTATTCACTTTCATCCACTTTTACAACCACCATCTTACTTTTGGAGTAGACTCCTAATTCATCTCATTGCCTCAATTCCTTTCCCACTCAAGTCCACATAGCTTTCAAAGGGATTTTCCTAAATACAAGTTGGACATCCTCCTATCAAATAAATTCCAGTGGCTCCTTATCCTCTCCTGGATCAAATACAAAGACTTTCATTTGTTATTTAAAGTTCTTCATAACTTCTTTTTTCAGCTGACTTATGAAGTGCTCCTCCCCATAGTCTATGGGCTAGCCCTGCTAGACTACTAGTTATTCTTTATATGACACTCCATCTCCCAACTACATACCTATTTGCTGGCAACCCCTCATCTCTGAAATACTCTCTTACTTCTACTTCTTGCATTTCCTGACTTCTTTCTGGCTTCAACTTCTCCCTTCTGCATACAACCTTTTCCCTATAGGTTACCTTTCATCTACTGCATATATTATATTTGTATGTACATATGTACACATAAGTAAAAACACACATGCATATACACACATATAATTACATAATGTAATGCAATCTCCATGAACAAATATAAGCTCCCTGAAATCACAGACAGGCTTTTTCTTTTACTTTGTATCATCCGCATAGTCCTAACACACAGTCATGTCTGTATAAATATTTGAATTCATTTACTGGATCTTCCACCTTTACTAGGGTATATTCATTACTCTAAGGGATAGGATTTTATGTTATTTGCCATTTCAAACTTTTGGAAAAGGAGAACATTCATTGCTATAAAGCAACCATAGTGAAAGCCACAAAGATAGGGGAGAGATCAAGAATGGGTTTCAATGATCTTGGTGCAAACCTAAAACTTCCTATTGTTCTCAATGATCTTTAGAATCATGAGAAGGAAGCTGAATGACAGTGAATTGTCTCGGTGCAACACACTCACTTGGGGGTGGGGAGGATTCCTAATTAGAAGAATTGTCTCAAGGAGGAATGAAATACTGAGGAAAAATGTCTATTGACCATGAAGAATTCTGTCAGGATATATTCTTTAAAGAAAGAGGATAATTCCTGCCGTTCCATAGCATAGCCCACAACCTTTCTGCCTAATATATTGAGCACTTACTGAATGTTGCCTTAGCAACGAAATGAGTAACTGTGGCAGGCTGGCAAGCAGTAAAAATTCATTATGATATTTAAGAACCAAAAACTTTAATATTTTATTATCATAATCAGGATGACGATTCCCTTTGTTAACAGGGAAGATTTTTGGTTTTATTACAGGCATGCAAATTTAAGAAAGACTCCTTAAGGAAGGTTTATGGAATAAGTATTTGCTATATATTTTCAAGAAGATGGAAAATATTTTTTTAAAGAATTGAACTTTTCCTGGATCTTTCTACGTAAGAAATCTATAGCAAGTCATACACTCTTCATATTACACTGGCTTTCCCTGGTTTCAGATTTAACATTGGACAATTGGGAGCTGTTTATCTTCACAAGTGCTGAAAACTGAGTATTACAGAGGGTTTTTACTCCTACGGTTTTCCCTTCAAGTACTTTCCAATGTTCTTGTTGTTGTGGTTGTGGTTGTGGTTGTGGTTGTTGTTATTTATCCAGAACATATATACATACACACCAAACAAAAAGCAATTTATTACTTTAAAATACCTGATGACCAAATATTCTAAAAAATATTGAGAATGCAATAGGTCACAATTTTAATATCTCTTAAAATGAATTAACTATAGCATCACCCAGGGTACATTTCCATGGAGATGAAACTTCCTAACAATATTGCTTTTAATAATTAACATCAGTATTGAATGCCTTACTTTAGCATGGATTAAAACACTTTGTACCTGTTTAATAATCATCATTAATTCCTTAAAAATATATAGAACTCTGTACTTCAGTTTTTTTTAAAGTATGATACTACCTTTGATCATACATTAATGGGAGATGTTAGAAATGTTCAGGATACCTAGAATAAACCCCTGAATCACAAGGAACTTGGTATTTTTAACGCTGTCATAAATTGGAACATGGTGTTCAGCTTTAGTCAACACTATTGTATGAATAAGACATCTTTCTTATTCAATAAAAAAAATTGAACACACTTTCAAATGCTTTATTCTTTCATGTAAGTAGCAACGGTAAGAAAACTCTCTTGGCATGACCTATGCAAGTTTCTATCATGTAGACAAATATTTTATTCTCTGTTGCATGGGAGAGTGAATGCCTTATGTACTATGAAGCTTAAGTTTTTGATGTATTGCAAATTGACAATCTTAATGTGTTTTACAAATGATTCAATTTCTTTATTCCATCTAGTATTTTAAATCAATTTGTTTCATTGATTTCATTTGATCTCACTTTGGTTATTGAATAGAACCCAGTAGTGTTCCCAGAAAGTCACTTTTATTGGTTTTAGATTTTCAGCAGAAATGATCAATATTTACAAATTGGAATATTAAATTATTTTTGAACACTAGTTATTATTTTGCCCTAGGTGACCAGGCCATTTCAGGCAATTTATGTACTTAATTGATTTAAACAGCAAGTTTTGCTTGAGTGAGAATAATGTAGTATTATCCAGAGATTTGGATTTGTTTTTATTCTTTGTGAGTTTACTGGGAATGTCCTTAGTCAAATGCCATCTCTCTTCTCTGAGGCTTTTCAGTTTCCTCATCTGCAAAATAAGGCAATGGTGCCTAAATGACTTCTCAGGTGCCATTTCTTTATCATATGTTGTACTTCTCTCATCGTTCTCTATAGATCTTTAGATTTACCCAGAAAGAATATTTACATTTGTAGTGATTGTAGTATATGATCATTGTGTTATTTGATTGGTCGACTTGAAAAGATATTTTGGTGTTTTTCACAGATTACTGCCAAATAGTCAAAATGCTAGAAAGAGGTTTACCTCTTTTCCCTTTTCCCCTCGGTTCTTTAATTTTGGATGAGTTAAAAGGGGCTTCATTATCAAATGTTTTCATTAATGCTTTTTTGTTTTCATTTTTATAAGCATCCAGAACAAAATAATCATAGCCTTCTTAGCTCTTGACACACAAAATTGTCTTTGCTTTCAGAAAACATGTAAATAGTACATGCAAAATTAAATATAGTTTGCTCTAAGGACAACAAATGGTAAGGTCACATGCTCAATTGAAGAGTTGCAAATGAAAAGCAAATTTCAGCTGCTTTTAAGCATTATCAGTTCATAACATTTTAACCAGAATTACATGCTCTCTGATGAACATGGGATTAAAGGCAGTCATATGTGCTACCATTGAAAGCATATTTTGTGCAAAGATACTTGCACAGAAACAGTAGAATAATGAAAAAGACTCTGGACTTGTATTCAATAGGGACTCAGTTTAACATCTTCCCCAACTCCAATATTTACTAGTTATGTATCTCTGGTTCAGTTAATTAATCTCTTGGTGATAAGTTCTTTAAGACTACAAATATTAGCTAGTATTACAACTGAAAGGATAATATTTTTTTAAAGTTTGTTTTAAACCCTTGTACTTCGGTGCATTGTCTCATAGGTGGAAGAGTGGTAAGGGTGGGCAATGGGGGTCAAGTGACTTGCCCAGGGTCACACAGCTGGGAAGTGGCTGAGGCTGGGTTTGAACCTAGGACCTCCTGTCTCTAGGCCTGACTCTCACTCCACTGAGCTACCCAGCTGCCCCAAAAGGATAATATTTTTAAAAAGTAATTCAGTCTTTTCATTGGTTATAGCTCCTTGTAACTATTGGATTATTTGAAGTTTAAATACCTACCACTTTTTAAAACCAGAGTAGAAAGCTGCATGCTGTGTAGTGTCAGAAACTACCTTGCTGGACAGATGAACTTGTCAACTGAAAAGTCTCTTTTTTATAGCTCTCTTTGAAAGGGATTTATATACAAATAGCATGAGGCCATGTCATCTTTCAGTGACATGAAAAAATTGAATTATACCAGCAGTGCTGATTGAAAGCAGGTTACCAAAACCATAAAAGAGCATTGATCTTTAATTGAATATAATGATACAAAACACTGATTTGATACTTGGGTGTTTAATAGCAGAGGAGAGAAAAAAGCTTCTTAAATTTTTGTTTCTTTAAAGCACCCATTAAAATACTTCAGAACTTCAAGTGATCTGTAATCTTCTGAATGCGGATACTTGTTCCAACAGTGCAGATCACAATTCATTCCTGCCTTCTCATCCAGTGTAATTCTTGTTCTTCTATAAGTACCCAGTATGGGCTGGAGTCCTTCCTCTAAACCCTTTAACATTCTATGGGTGCTATTATAGGTCTTAGGCTGTCAATCTGTTATACCTTTTTCTTGTTATATGACTGCCCACTTCTTTTCCAGATCATGTATTTCTGTGATCATAGTCTTTTTTTTTAAATCCTTACCTTCTGTCTTGGAGTCAATACTGTATATTGGCTCCAAGGCAGAAGAGTGGTAAGGGTAGGCAATGGGGGTCAAGTGACTTGCCCAGGGTCACACATTTGGGAAGTGTCTCAGGTCAGATTTGAACCTAGGACCTCCCCTCTCTAAGCCTGGTTCTCAATCCACTGAGCTACCCAGCTGCCCCCTGTGATTATAGTCTTTTGCACCTAGGCTATGAGTGTTAACACATGGTAGTCTAATTATGCCCAAGACCTATCTTTTCATTGTTCTTTGGCTCACTCATGATTTGGATTCTTTAGAGATTGTGGTTTTCCAGAATTCTTAATTATCATTGTTAAAAAAAATGTTCCTCCTATCCCTCAGGGAGCAAGTGAGATTCATTGAGAGTACTGAAATATCGAGTCTCTCGTGGGCAGCTGGGTAGCTCAGTGGATTGAGTGCCAGGCCTAGCGATTGGAGGTCCTAGATTCAAATCTGGCATCAGACACTTCTTAGTTGTGTGACCCTGGGCAAGTCACTTATCCCCCATTGCCTAGCCCTTAACATTCTTCTGCCTTAGAACCAATATACAGCATTGATTCTGAGATGGAAGGTAAGGATTTTTTTTAAAGCTATGTATATTTTGACTGTCATTTAAAAAAATCAAGAACAATGAGTATAATGGATTTTTGTATTCTTCAGACAATCATGTGACTTTGAGAATATTGTTTGCTTCAGAAAATTGTTTGTGAAAGGCTTGTTGCTACCTACTTATATTTTCATCGAAGTTACAAGCCATTTCATTATTTGTAAATATAATTCTCATGATAGTTACATAAAAATAACAAAGTAGGTATACTAAACATTTTGAAGTCTTCTTGAATAACTTTTTAAAATGAGAATTCCAGAGATTATTTTTTTTACATTTGTGATTATCCCCTCGTTCAGATAACTTTAAAAAGGGATCTCACAATATTTTCAAAATAGTATCACTTTGATTTGTGTCTTTGTAAAGTTTAGCTGTTTCTCTTTAATTCCTTTTTTACTTCATGTCTAGCATATCATGACAGAGATGTTAAAGGTCAAATGAAGTTGATTTTATTATGTCAGCACGGTACCTGGCACATAGTAACATCATAAAAATATTTATCAAGTGTGTATGAAAGTAATTGTTACAGAAATGCTGATGGATCTGTTTCAGTTGTTTTTTTTTGTTTGCTATCCTTACAATTTAACCTATAAATTCTCTCACTTGCTTGACTATCTCAGAAGCCTTCTGTATACTTACCTCTTTCTGTACCTACTCCTCCTCACTATATTGTCAGGCAATACTATGTATAATTTTTTACCACCTTCCTTCATAATATTTTGAAAATGAATTAATATTCTTAGCAGGTATTTCCTATAGACTTAAAGCAATGGCAAAATATTTGTTTAAATATTTTGGAGGTAGGTCTTTTTGAAAAATAAATTAAATCTTCTTGATAACATAAAGCAAATACATGTTCCATAAGCTTTCCATGTTCCATAAATATTTTGTGATTTTATGAATAATGAAAAACATGCCACAGATAGATTTAACCAGAATTCAGTTTGAATAAATAAACTCTCTGGATTTCACTTTCCACAGTTGAAAAATGGTAGAAGGGCCAAGCTATATTGTCTCTCTTGTATTCCTGTAGGCAAAAGTTTCATGTTGCCTTGATCCCATGTTGGTTCCCAGAGTAGTGTAAGGTAGTCATTAGCTTTGGCTACTAGTAACTTTGACTTGCCACTGGACATTTGGTCCTGTTTTATTGACAGCTAGAAACATATTTACATGTTGAAAAGTATAGGTCCTTACTCTGCAGGATCTCAGATAAATGGCATTGTAGATACCATGAGAATCTTATCTCACTTTGAACTGCAGACAGAGCTCTAGTAATGGAACTCAGATTCCTAGAAAAAAAACATTTCCTTTCCAATGCCAAAGAAGAAAGAAGATGGTGATCACAGACTTGATGCAATTATCTGTATTTAGAATTGTTTAACTTTAGAACTACTCCAATCTGTTTTCGGCCTTTTTTCTTAAACCCTTATCTTCCGTCTTAGAATCAATACTGCGTATTGATTCCAAGGCAGAAGAGTGGCAAGGGCTTGGCAATGGAGGTTAAGTGACTTGCCCAGGGTCACACAGCTAGGAAGTGTCTGAGGTCAGATTTGAACCTAGGACCTCCTGTCCCTAGGTCTGGCCCTCAATCCACTGAGCTACCCAGCCACCCCCTCTTTTGCCTTCTTCAATCAAATAAACAGTAGAATTGAGGCTTAGTTAATTACTTCTTAACAGCTTATATAAATATTTACATATATGCATATAGACATGTATATATTTCTTAATAGATTACCAAAACAAACACTATAAATGAAAGTCCTAAATAGATGAGACTGCCTTTCTTTTAAATTCTAACAATGTATTAGATGCAATACTTACCCAAATCAGCAAATAAGGAATTATGAATTAATCAGGTGTGTATTTTTGAAAAAAAAGATTTACCAAAATGACAAAGAGCATGGCCAATGGCTTATTAGTACTGGTTAAAATGATCTAATTTTTAAAATGAAACAGGAGCCAAAATACCTTTTCTATTAATCATATAGTTTCTAGATAAGGTCCATATGTCTTCTTCTATGCAGGATGGACCATTGTACATAGAGCTGGTACATTTGCTTATTGAACTTTAAAGTATTTTGTAGGATGTGAATTGTTAATTAACCATTATATGCCAGGTACTATGCATAGCACACGATATAAGAATAAAAAAAGCTGAAAAAGTACCTACCCCAAAGATTTTACTCTCTATCAAGGGAGAAAAGATATATGTATGTATACATATATACACACATATAATCATGCATTATATATGTATAGGAATATATTCATGTATGTAATATGCACATGTGGGTATAGATACATATATATGTATCCATACATATATACTATACACACGTATATGTATACACAAACACAAACAACATACTAATATAATATAATGTAATATAATGTAATGTAATGTAATATCATATCATATCATATAATATCATATAATATAAGTCAGTGTTGGGCAAACTATGGCCTGAGGGCCAGATGTGGCCCCCTGAAATGTTTTATCCGGCCAGCAGGACATTAGTCCTAATCTGACAAATACAATGAGTAGGATACAATACAATGAAATTTCCAAAGAGTTGCCTTAGAAACAGACTGACAGATGAGCATTTCCTTTCCTTTGGCCCCCTCTTTAAAAAGTTTGCCCATAACTGGTGTAGGTGAATTTTGAGGCAGAAGAGACTAGCAATTGAGAGAATCAAAAAAGGACATTTACAGAAGGACTTACATGAGCAGAGCTTTGATGGAAACAATGATTTCTAATGAATGAGAAGCAATGAGAATGAGAAGACTTCCTATGTATAGGGGACAATTTGTGCTAGGGCATGGATAAGTTATCTGGAGCATCATATGTGAGGATATGTGCATATTTTATGGCTTTGTAGATAATTTTCATTTCTATAGTATGTAAAGATTTAAAAGTTCTTTCCTTTTAACAACTTCATAAGATATAAAATGTAAGTACTATTGTTATCTCAAGTGACCAGATATGATATACTGATGTCATATTTGGTATTCTTTCCAATAAGGCAAGCTCTTTGTAAACTGAAACTTTGAAGGCATTTTAAAGGTCCCAGAGTTGCAGAAATATGTCAGAGAAGAGACAATAATAGTTATTTTATAATAAGCAATACCATAGAAGGAAAAGTCTGATGTTTTAATATTAGTTTGCCATTGTCATAGTGGAAATCATACTGAATTTGAAGTTAGGTATAAAATAGAAGTTATATTGCAAAAAATAATTTTCATAATAATTTTACAAAGAAAAAATAGGCATATTAATCATTTTTAGGACTCATTGAATTACTGTTTTTAAGGAGAGAAGGTAATTCCATTGGGTGATTTTTTAATATATGTTATTATCTTTTAGGTAACTTAAAAAGGGATCTTACATTGTTATCAAAATTATATTACTCTGCGTTGTGTATATTGGCAAAATCTAGTTGCTATTCCTCTTCCCCTTTAGTTTCTTTTCTATTTTATACATAGCATTTCAGGGATTGAGTTGTTAGAGTCAAACCTTGCCTCTGAATCATTGTGTGATACAGTAAATCACTTGATGTCTTAGTACCTCAGTTTCTTCTCTGTAAAATAAGAATTTGTTGTGGTAGGCACGTACCTGTAATTTATACTTCTGGTGATGCTGAAGCTGCCAGATTACTTTAGCTCCAGAATTCTGAGAGCTGTATTCCACTAAGCCAATTAGGCATTGGCATTAAGACCAATACCAATATGGTGCCTTGTCACATCACTGAAGGGTTAGGAAGACCCAGATCCAAAATAACAAATAAATGAATATGAAAAATAATTTTTGTCTTATCTACTCCACAGGATTGTTGTGATGAAAGTGATTTGTAAATATAAAACAAGAAGGCCTATTAAATAAATACTTCTAAACAACTAAAAATTCATCCCTACCTTTTTACCTGAAAAGATTCCCTTGAAAGATCTTTAAATAACTGAAAAATGTCAGATTCCTTTCTTTGAGCACAAAATCACTTCCATGTGTATTTTCACATCTCTGAAGTCTGTAATTTCTTAATGGAGTCAAGTCAAGCAGCATCTATTAAATGCCTCTCATGTGCCAGGCACTGTTCTAAGATATGTGAATACAAAAAAAAAGCAAAAAAATAATAATTCATGATTTTAAGGAGCTAAAACCCTAACGGAGGAGACAAAATAAAAACAACTACGTGCAAACAAGATATAAAGAGGACAACTGGGAGATAATCTCAGAAGGAAGACATTAGATAGCGAAAAATCTACAAAAACACTTTTTAAAATTTTCAGGTCCCTTATTTTCAAGGTATCAACATAGGGTTCTCATTCAATTTCATTCTTTTACTCAAAACTTACTAAACAAATAGCAAAATTCATTTTAACCTGCCTGTATTTAGAAAATTACCTGAAAATTTGTAAAATGCAGGGGTGTTTGATCCTTGGATTCTTTTCCCTTGCTTCTAAGTACCATACCCCCAATGGCAGAGTGGGCTGAAGAAATATTGTCAGAAGGTGGCTAATTGGTCTATTAATCTGTACATCACCTTTTCAGTATGTGGAGAGGTCCTCCCAGATTCTTCCCTTGTAATGCCTAATCTACATGATCCTGGTATTCTCAGTCATTGATTCTATCCTTATTGAAGGTAGCTCTGACTGAGAAGTTCTTTTGTAGTGATGATACTCAAGCCATTGACTTTTCTGATCAGAAACAGGCTGGCAGGGTCATTGGTCCCAAATAAACTATTTCCCTTTATTCAGATACTGATGATTTCAAAACATTCATTCTCTTTTAGTATTTTCAATACATGCTCTTCAAAAGATTTCCTTTAAAGGGCAGCACATGGTAGCCAAATATGGATTTGTTGTCTATGTATATGGGTATATATACACATTTGTAAAGATATAAATAGGTATATACCTTTGTATACACACATGCTTAGCAGTACAACTTTTCAAAACGCAGATTTGAACAAAAGAAAACCCCTCTATAACCAAGAACAGTTCATTTTGCCTATAAAAGTTTAGTTAAGATAATAATTTTAGCATTTTAGAGCATCACAATAGCTTCAATAATGAAACTTCCCTTTCCCCATTTTCTTCCACCCAAAACTATTCTAATAATTAGGGAGTTTTAAGCAACAGACTTTATATACACTCCACTCCAAAAAGTACTAGTGAGCCATGATATGGTTTGTGATGTGGTCAGAATCTGGGTACTTCATATTTTTAAAGTTCCCTAAACCTTCCTGGCTTCTCCTCTTGGAATGTTATAGAAAGAAACAAGCAAGCAAGCAAGCAAACAAACAAAAAAAGTATTTCTCCCTTTTTCCAGCAAGAAGCTGTCAACTCAATGGACTTAGTCTTAGGGTTCTGTTTTTCAGATGCCAGCGTGATTTTGAAAATGTGCCATTGTTTTCTGTGGCTTCTCTGTGGTTTGGTTTTCCTTGCTCCTGCCTAGCTCTGTAAAGAGTTGCTAATAGGCTCCACCGAGCACTTTGAGTGGGTTTCTCTGCACAGACACTCTCTCTCTCTCTCTCTCTCTCTCTCTCTCTCTCTCTCTCTCTCTCTCTCTCTTTCTCTCTCACACACACACACACACACACACACACACAGACACACACACACACACACACGCCCCTCCCCTGCATTTGCAGCTCCTCAGATGATTATGCAGGATTCATGATACAACATTAGCAAAAGCTGCTATAGATTGATGGGGGCCCTCATCAAGCACCCTGCCCACTCAATATTATAAAGATTCCTGTCGTCAGCAACTGTGACGTCCTCTAGGAAGTTGCCCATTTATGGCTACTAGAGCAAATGATATCATCACAATAGGTGGCTCCTGTCTAAATAGGGATCATTTGTGAAATGAGATTAGAGACATTTATCTGAAAAACAGGAGACAGAGGCACCTGCTTTCTGTAGTTGATATCCCGAGGAATCATACTGCACGCTAATTAAGGCATAAATCTTCATTTCTAATTCTATTACGTGAGAGGAGCATCCTATTCCTTCTCGGTACCCAACAGCCCCCACATCCACATGGAATAAACTCCAGATCCATGTTTTCTATTATGCTTGAATATATGGGACATGCATTGCAATCCTATGCTTGCCCCACTGCTGCAGTATACTTGTTTTGCAGAGCTCTGTAGCAGGCTAGTCCAAGCTGTGACTAACCAGATCTGTGGATACCTACTTTGCAATCTCTGGCCTTAATTTTTTTTTTTTTTTTGCAATGATTTTGAATTGCTCACTGAGCACACAGCTGCCTGTTTGGTGAGAAGCTTCGTGCTCTATGCATTTGGATGCTGTAAGCAGTGCAGCAATAGTCTTTCCACGGTAAGTCAAGGATGACTAATTTCTTACTTTTTGTACGTTCCGTGTCTACTTCCTTCAGCCCCATGGCATCAGGTAGAAACATAATGTGTTAATTAGCTAGAAACTAGTTAATTTCTGACAGCTGCTTTCCCCCCTCGTTACTTTGCACCATGTTATTTCTTCTCTTCTCTCCCTTACGAGCCAGAGGTTGCTCTGCCTTAATAATAAGTAAAATACTCAGCTTTGGCTAGATGGTGGTGGAGTAGCATCTCATGGGGGCTTCCTGGGACTGCAATACGGGGTGCACCTTAATTCCCCGGGGTGATTTTGTTGAAGAGGTATTAGCAAACAATTTCGAACTACATTTATGCAATTCTAAGAAGCCAAGTTCCCAGGCTCCAATTAACGGGGGAATAGGCTGATCACTGAATACTGAGGCAATGTCTAAATGAAAGTAGTATCGGCGGGTTCCTAGTCCCATCTTTCAGAGATGCAGCAGCTGTGCCGCTGATTTCAGCATTCATTTGGGAATTAATAGATCCAGGGACCCGCAGTTATTAAAACCTAGGCTTTATACGAAAACAATGAAAGAATATGAAAAGCCCTTAAAGAGGCTTCCTTTGTAACGTCAACTACAGCGAAAGATTCAGTATCTTATCAACTGCATTAAATAGGTGAAAGAAAATAAGAAGCGATTTGATTTCCATGCTGGAAAGTGGTACCTGGTAAAATAGAAACCCCTTTGAATTGTGGGGGACGACAAATACTAATAATCGGGAAGACCAGATGGATTCCAGCCTAATTAGAAGAGATTTCACATTTTCAAGCCCATCGTGGGGAGCATGATGATTTTTGATAAAGCATGCTCTGGAGTACACACAGTTTGACAGGGGTCCATGGGAACACTGGGTTACTAGGTCTTACCTATTAAGATTCATTCATGAAGGGTTTTAGCTCTGGGGAACTTTAGAACAAGTGAGCAGGTGCCTACCTAGATTGAAATTTATGGATTAGGCGTGTCTTGCCAGGATTTTTTGCCCTCCTATTTCCTTCCCTGTTAAACTGAAACGTTGCTTAGCCTTGCCTTGTGCACAGGTAGCCAAGTCTCTAAATAAGCAGTAATGAGCCCCTATCTTTCAAAAAAATGCATTTATACATAAGAGTTTGTATCCGTTTTCTATTATTCCAATAAAAAGAGCTGATATTTTAAACTTGACTAGGAATATAATCAGGAAACTGTACATATCCACGGTAGAGCACCTGAACGTGTCCAGGGAATAACTGCCATTGGTTTGCAAGCATCGGCAAGAATATTTGCAATTTCATTCATAAGTCATCCCTTAAGGAGCTTCATCTTGGTGCCAACCCATTATATTTAAAAATGAAATATTTTAGGGTTTGTAATATAAAATAAGTCAATGCAACTGTTTTTCAGCTTTCTGAGTCACTGATTTTTTTAGCAACAAGTGCTCACCAATGATTACATATCAAAAATGTAATTTATTTAAATCAATGCTTTCCAGAGAAGCATTATAAGATTCCCTTATAGAATATGTTTTAAAAATGGGTTCTTTAATGAAATGGGTTCCCTAACTCAGAGTATGCCAGCTTTCTTTGCCATGGATGCACTTCAAAGGATATTTGAAGTAGTTATCGGCACCAGCAAACAGTTTTCATTGAAAGCAGGCAGTCTACCTTGTTACTGAGTTTCCTTCTCTGGTTTTGCAAGCAGCATTTTTGATAATGGGTAAAGATAGCTGCTAAATTCCTACACATATACAGTAAATTAATTCACTTATAATGAAAAGAAAAATTAAAAGCCTCAAAGAGGTGATTTACTTGGATTGCCTTCATATTATATCTCTCAGTCTTTGACTTAGTTCCTTAAAATGCAAAAGCAGTAAAAAAAATTATGTCCAACAAAAGTATACTTTGAGGATATTTCACATTTATAAAGAGTTCATTTGATCTTTTAAAAATCAATATTAATATTTTCAAAATACTATATGTTTTCCTCCTTTAAATAGGATAATCTATAATGAACTGTTGAATTTGATGGTTATTTTTAACTATGATAGCTGTACTGTAAATGATATTATAGTATAACAAAGGCTAATTAGAAGATCTGGATACTTTAAATAAATTGGGAGATGCTTATTTGCATATAAAGTTGGAATGCCATTTTCTCCCTTTTTCTTTTATTGTATACTAAATCTAAAATTTTATGCAAAACAGAAAGAAATTATATTAATTTATAGCTATGGTTTTAGATTCTGGAGAATCAACTTAAGGAAGAGGCAAAAAATAAATGTGTGGGAATGCATTTCATATAATACAGTTGGAAATTTCTAAGAGAGAATATAAAGATGTCTTTATCTCCCTCCCCCTAACCAAAAGGAAGCTACGCATTTACACTATATGGAGGTGTATGGGTCTCTTAACAAGATAAATTCATACACCTCCACACAATGTATACTTCAAAGCCACTGTACCTCAGGTACAGGGTGTGCAGGGGAAGTATTTCTGGATAAACACACCTCCACATTGGTGCTGTAGAGTTCCTTTTTCCTTCATAGCTGTTTTTGAAAAAATGTGAAGCTTTGCGTGCCAGAGGTATCTTTTTGCCTATAGACTTAACACACATAAAAGCAAATGTTCAAAGTCCAGATTGAATGTTATTTTCCCACATGTAGTTGTTATTATAGTCACCTGATTAGAGTCAAATTCATTTATCAGAATTTAATACATAAAATGTTTGATTTATCTTCATTTATAACCAACTTTTAAGAAGAGTCAAAACTTGTCACATTTTAATTCTGACAGTTTAAACAGTGAAATCTTTCTCTTAGCTATTTACCCTTTACACTATCTTCATTAAGTGAGTGAATTGTACATTTTAGGGTAAAAATCATGAGCAGCTGGTTTTCACTGCTCAGCAGAAAATATTTGGCTTCTAAGATTGCTTGACGGGAGTGGAGTTATACAGTATACTTTTTTTAAAATGCAATTGTGAAACAATTTAAATTGACAATGTTATGTTGCTAATGAAAAAAATATTTAAATAAACAATACAATGGACAATTGTTTGTGCTTTATTTTATTCTGAATCACTGTCGGTCTCATTTATTTGTTCTTTTGTACTAGAATATGTCCAGTACTTATAAACCACTTCTCAAATTCACTTTCCTATAACAGAAAGTTTCCAGTTCATGTCCTCTAAATGAAATGGATCCTCATAATGGTACTCTTCACTACATAGTGGGCTTTAGAATATGCAGAGTAGCCCTTTGTGGATCCTATCTAAGGAACTTAGATCTTATGATACCAAGAAGTCCTCATTAGAGCATAATCTCTTTTCTAATCTCATAGCCTGTACTCTTAGGTCTGTGCTAGAATGGTGTTCCAGTATCTTTAAAATGACCAAGCATATGACTCCTTTTTCCAAGATGCTGTCTAACAATTTGGTGAGGATGACGAAAGACTAGTAATTTACTGGCTTAACTCTCAGGATGCCTTTTTTGGTGCATAGTAGAATAGCATTTTTCCCCCTTCTTAAATCAAATGATACATTTTGGAAAGCTCATGAGAAAGTTTAGGTTAAAATCAGATTGTGTATGACTTCAGAGATATGTCATTATGGTCTTCTATGATACACAAAATTTGGAAATAGCATATACATTCCATATTTATCAAAAATTCTTTGGAAAGAAAGTTGTTCATCATTCTTTCAACATCCAAGAAAGATAGAAAGCAATATGTACAGCAACCCATAGTCCACAAATAGGATGTTGGTCTAACTACTATCCCTGACACAATAATACACTGAATTCCATTTATGTTCTCAGATATACTCCAGATCCTGACAAATCCACTTATTTAAAACCTTATTAGCTCTTCTTAAAATGGATAGTGGCATAGTCTGCCTCCTCTGTCCCTGGCCCCAACTGTCTCCAATCAAAAATATGAGAGTTTACGTGAATGTTTATAGAAGTACAATCATCATACTTTCCCTCCTAGATTGATGAGCTAATAGAAGTAAAAGAAAAACGAAACATTTAGTGTCCCCATTCAAGGTCTTCCTGTACAGACTACGTAATGTGAATGCTGACCTCGGGAACCTTTCAGACAAAATGTGTGTTATGAAATTCCACTCTCTCAATAAAGTATATATATTTTTGGCTCATTAAACTAGGATAGAAATTTTAGAATTGAAAACACTTTGGAGGTTGTTTTTTTTCCAACCATTTATTTTCATGTGTGTGGAAACTGAGACCCAGAAAGGTAAAGTCTCTTCTAAAAAGTGGCATGGTCTTGGTGACACCCAATCTAGTTTTGTCTCCATTACACACCATATTTTCCTTTCCTTTTGAGTGCTTTTAAAACCATTTACATGGAATAATATTCTTATAGGCCTTAGTTAGCCAGTCACTCAATAGAAAGAATGAGAGGATTGAATCTCCATCTTCCAAGAGCATTTTTTTTTAATATTACAAAAGATTTTCCATTATTGTCTTAGGACATTTTTGCGGACCTAGGCTATTCTTGAAGGATAGTGTTAATGTTTGTTGTTAGATATAGATAGATAGATAGATAGATAGATAGATAGATAGATAGATAGATAATCATGAATCTATCTAAGTATGATTTGGCTTACTCATCTATCTACTTCTCATTAAGGTTGACTGTAGTCTGACAAGCCCATTATGCCACTTTGTTTTAAAGGGATCACCATCAATATAGATAGCAGGCAATGATAAACTTTAGCTAGATTTAGTGTTGAAAATATTTTGAAGCCTGAGTGCCTCCATTCAGTAAAGCCACATGGAGCTCATGAATGCACTTGACTAAAGCATAGCAAAAAAAAAAAGAAAAGAAAAAGAAAAGAAAAGATAAAAAAGGGGAAGGAGAGAAAGATCAGAGAAAGAAAGAGATGGAGAAACAGAATAAAAAAAGAAGCATACTTTGAGGAAAGGAAGATGCCTCAGGTACTTATTCATTTGCATTCACATAGCCAATTGTTACAGCAATGAGTTAGTTTTTTGTGAATTTTATTTCCTTTCAACTTATATTGACTCCACCAAATAATGTGGTTCTTTTATCCCATCCCCAAATGCTTACTTCTGATTCCAAATCACAGAATTTTCTCCTAAGGGATAATGGAGGAATTACCAAAGGCAAAAGAAGGAGGACCTGTGAGAGGTATACTAGTTGCCTTCTGTCAGATGAGAACCCTACTATTTAATAAAAGTGAAGCAATATGTTAATAATTGAAAGATTAGTGGGATCTTGGGTCCATTCAAATTATAGCCTTGATAACATGCTAGTTGTGCACTTATGGGGCAGTTATTTAGCATCTCTGAGTCTCAGTTCCTGTATCTACAGGAATTATAATAGTCATAACACCTTCCTTACAGGGTTGCTATATGAAAAGCAAAACAAAAAGTAAATAAAGTGTAATGCGAATGTAAATTTAAAATAATGGCATTAACATTGGTTGTCTCAAATCTAAAAATAATTAGGTTTAGCAAAAATAAAAATGGAACAAACTGTGGAAAATGAAGATGTTGAAAATGTTAAAACAGTGAAGAAACATGGTGCATTGAGCTGATCTTGGAGTTTGAAATCAGGAAAAACTTCCAGTAAAAGATAGCATTTGAGATGTGGCTTGAGGACAACCAAAGATTCTAAGAGGAGGTAAGGAAACAGGATTTCAGGCATGGCAGAGAGGGGAAAATCAATGCACATGCATGGAAATGGTAGAGAATGTGGAAAGTGACATCTAAGAAGACTGCAAAGGAAGATTGGCCAGTTTGTGAAGATTATGATATAAAAATATGTGATTTATTATTACAGTTATTTTAAATTTAGAGCTGTGGTGCTAGAGAACTTTGCATCCCGAAATAAGATCATTGGGGAGATCTGAGAGAGTTATGGAGAGAGTAGCAGTTAAAATTGGTTCTGGTGGTACTTGCAATGCCCAGTGTGCTCTTTGACTGGAGTGAGCTGTCTCTCCATTTCTACCTCCTCCTTCTTTCCTATGACTTTTCTACCTGTTTCCTTTAATTTTCATCTTCAGCAAAATTTACTTAAGAAATTAGAACTTCAAAACATCAGGAAAATATTGCCTGCAAAATTAACTGTAGACATCTATTTTTATTTTCCCTCCTATTCCTGATTTTGTAGATAGGTGGTAGGAATTCTTCAGGCAAAGTTGTGGGAGGAAAATATTCGATAACTACCAGGCCAGAATATCCCAACCAATGATTTTTCCCCCTTCAAAACAAAGTGGCAAATGGGCTTGTCAAACTACAAGTCAGCTTTAATGAAAAGTAGAGATGAGTAAGTCAAATCATACTTAGATTCATGATAATCAATGCATGCAATACCTGCATTTTGCAACTGACACATGCATTAGTGATGTCTATATGGAACTTTTTATAGAACATATATTTATTTAAAACTGCATCTTCTGTGATTCTTCCCTTCAAAATCTAACTAACATACTAGTGATCTTCCTCTAGTTCCTTTAAAATTCTGTTGTGACCTGTGTAGTCCTGGGGCTATCCATTCCTCATCATGATAGGCTCACCTCCTCTTCAGCACACATGTGATAGTGACTTTTTATGCTTTAAAGTTTTCAAATAAGATGTAATAAATGTTCTTCTTTGGGAATTTTTTTTTGTATTGAGAATGTGTTTCTCTGATGTTTTAAGAGTTTAGATACTCCTAAACATAATGAAGCTACACTTGCAAGATATGACTCCAGAGGAGATGAAGCCCTATTTGCCTTCTTATAAAATTTCCCTTTTCTTGCCGATACAGATCAGGAGCAACAATAACAAACTAATAGTTTGCACTTACCTTTGTTGGGTCCAGAACTTTTCTGAATCTTGGTTGGAGAGCCAATTGTTAAACTTTCTTTGTGAACATTTATAACTTGAAAATTGGCCAGTGCTACAAATCAGGAATTGATTTATTGTTTTATTGATTTCCTGAATGAAGCAAATAATGGAGATGTAAATAATATAAATTAAACTTTAAAATATGTCAAACTGTATATTTTTTCCTTGCGAGCTGGTTGTTAAAATTTGCTTATGCATTGCTTGGCCCAACTTATAATAAATTTGTGAGGTTGTTTCTATCATGATTACCTTTTCTCAAAAGAGGAATTATATAAATTTATATAGATTAAGTAATTTGCCCAAGGTCATACAACTATTAAATATAGGGGAGGGAAAAAGGGCAGATGGGAAACAGAATCTTTCCTTACTCCAAGTGTCATGCTTATCTCAATGCATCACTGCTTCTTAAAGACCAAAAATCTCTACTCACAGATACAAAATGCATATGTAGGCAAGGATATCTTCCATAAACCATGGATTACTATTTTATGTTTTTGTTTCCCCTGGAATGGGGGAAGTTAATTAATATTGGTTTAGCAGACCTTTTCTAGCTTCAAGATCAATTGTAGGGTTCTTTATAGATGGAAAAGTCTACAGAGATGGCAATTCACTTAAAAGTGTGACAAGATATCAACAAGAAGTTCATCACAATCCACAGTGTAGATAGTTTGCCCACAGGTGATGAAAAGTGAATTGCAGATAATTTTTTCCCTTGATTTCTTGTGCAGTTTTATATTTATATCAAATGGGGTTTTTTCCTTAAATAGTGTTATAGTTGCTTCAGATACTGCTACCAGAAATGCAATAAGATTGAATAAACTTTACCTGGTGGTATGTCATGAACTTTATTCTTTTATTATTAATCTTTGTAATATATCTGCTGAGCCAAATTCATCCAAATGGGATTCCAAAATTGGAAACTTTATTTTTTCATTTCTCAAGAGGACTTTTCCTTTTTTTCATCCACAATTGAGCTAAGAGGGTAAATTAGGCCTTTAAAAATATTCTTAAAATATGTATTTTTTAATTTAAAGCCTTTATCTTTCATTTTAGAATTAATACTAAGTATTGGTTCTGAGGCAGAAGAGTTGTAAGGGCTAGAGAGTTGGAGTTAAGTGACTTGCCCATATTCACATAGCTAATGTATGTCTGAGGTCAAATTTGAAACCAGGACCTCCCAGCTCTAGGCCTGACTCTCTATCCACTGAACTACCTACCTTTACTTTAAACGGTCTTTTAATCAAGGAGTATTTGTTGAATGGATGAAGGAATGAGTGCATATTCAGAAGGAAAATAGGAGATCATTTCTCTGCATAATAGAAACAGTCTAATCCATTGTTTTAGGAACTATTTTTGTCCTTTGGTTAGGGTGGGGTTGCAGAAGATGGATCTACTACCATAAAAAATTGGGGATGGATATGTAGTAATCTCCCCAATTCCCAGAGGGAGGAAGGAGTTGAGGAGCCCTTCTTCCAGATATACTCTAGAATTGCGTGGCTGTTTTAAGAAAGCATAGTTGAAAAAAGCATTTCAAAAAGCATTTAGAAAAGAGTAAAGTAAATCAACAAACACTGATTAAACACTTACTAATATAATATAATAGAAAGGAAAAAGCAAAATGTTCCCTTCTTTCAAGGGAAAGTTAGCAGTTTGTAAGGTCTGGGGGGAAAGGACAGTCCTGGGTGGGGGCAAAGAGCAGATATTTTTGTAAATCTTTTTTTTTTTTTTTTTTCCTGAAAGAAGCCCTCTTCAATGCTTGGGGATTCTCAGTTTCATCCATTTCATCTTGTGGCTGAAGATGTGTTAACAATTATAAAAGAGAATATAGGAGAGGGTGGAAGTCAGGGAGGGGGCAGGTTAATCCAGTTATAGCTTTTTCATTACAAATGAAACTATGTTGTTGTTTTTTTTTTAATTCAAAATTAAGATAGAATCTACCTATCATTCCCCACCTTGCAGTGAGAGATAGAAACAGCTACAACTTTAAATATTGTAGGAAACCGATTTTTAAAACCCTTAACTGCCTCTTTTTTCTGGCTTTAAACATGATGGCTTCTCCAGAGAAACTACATTCTTCTCAAGGAATGCCATCTCCCCTTCTTCTGGTAAATAACCTTTTTTCCTCCTTATTACAATGTTGATATACAATGTTTCTACATGACTGGGGTATATTGGCACACCAAGAGAACAGATTTCTAAGTATCTGATTCAGCAAAACATTTACTTCCAAATTTCCAAGTCACAAAAGTTATTTAAATTTTTCTTCAAATTTTCTAACATTCTAAAAATAATTCTTTTTTGTCCCTATCATCCCCCTACACTTTTTAAAATTTCATTTTCCTCATTCATAACTGCAATGTTTATACCCACCCATCAGTAGTATAGATCCCTCTTTTTATTTTTTTTGTTTTTATCTTCCTTTATTTAGAAGATATTCCAATTACTGTCTAAAGGAAACAGTCATTATAGGTTCCATATTGTTTGAATTTCTAGAAGTATTTTCCCTAGCTCAGGGACTTGTCCCTATCAAGTCATCCTGAAAATCAATCCATAGATTTTTGTCAGTATGCCTTTCTGACACCATTTTGGGAGTCAATTAGATCTGCTTGCCATGTGTGTCTAAAGAATTCTCCATAAATTCATTTTAGAAATGCTCTTCTCCTTTTATGTGGCTTCATAAGTGTTCTGGGCATTTATGAATACTAAACAGGCACATAGAAGAAAGTAAGAAGGGGAAAAATGAAAAAAAATTAAGCCATTAATATCAAGGTTTTGTATCTCCTTTCATGCATCTTTATTTTGAACTATTTGGGGCATAAACTTATATAAACAGTACAAAGGTGAGGCCAGACATAAAGTCTCTTTGTTCAGTTAGACTGATGATCCACAATTACATTAATTCATGATGGCTGGTCAAGATAGGATGTGATGCAGAAAAGATGCTACCACTAAAAAGAAAAAAATCTGAACTTTAGCCCTATGCAGAGAAATTTTCAGAAATTTTCAGCAGCAAACTTGTTCTTTGAGTGATCTGAATTCATTGTAGTCAAAATAAAGAGGGGATAATTCTTGTGCTCTTATCTGGCTCTTTTTCTTAATAGTTAGATTGTGGTGTTATTTCTTTTTTCAAGACTTTCCTAGCCTTTGGTTCTCATTTCACAAATATAGTAACCTATGATTATCATGTGGAATACCAGTAAGCTTATATCATGAGAATGAACTGCAGAAAGTTCGATTTAATTTGCAGAATCATAGATAAGACTATAGGATGATAAATCGATAGCTAGAAGAGACTAGAGAGTCTATTAGTCCAACCCCCTCATTTTACATAGGAGAAAACTGAGACCCAAAGAGGTTAAATTACTTGTCCAAGATCACATAAATAGTCATAAATTTGAACTTATCTCCCTTGGAACTAGAGTCAATTCTCTTTCCATAGCATTAGCATTTTTAAGCACCTATTAGTAATAGGTGCTGAAGATAAAAAACAAAATGAAAGCAGCCTTCTTTCTTAGGAAGCTCATATTCCATTAGGAGGACACAATATATACACAATTAAGCAAATAGGAAATAAATACAAAGAATATTACAAAGTAATTTCATAAATGAGAGACCATTAATAATCAAGAGGATAGGAAGAGACTTCTTTATGAATAGGAGATGGCACTGGAACTAGGCTTGGGTACTAGAATTGTATGCTAGACTTGGATGGGAACTTGGAAGTCTTGTAGTCCAATTTCTGACATTTTTCAGATGAAGAAATGGAATGACAGAAAAATGAATCTACTTGCTAAGGGCCAGATCAGAGCGGATCCAGAGTTAGAATCCAAGTTTTATGGTTGTTATTCCAAAAATTTTTCTAAGAACCATGCTACCCTCCAGAAGTAACCACATCTTCACTTGGTATCTACTTGAGTTACGTTTTTGAGCACACAGCATTTTGTCAGTGGATTTTCACTCTGCCTGGTATTGTAGATGGTTAATGGTGGCTTGAAAATGTTTTCCTTTTTTGGTATCATCTCATAAAATTGATTATTAAATCACATATTGGAAGAGATATGGTATTCATTAGGATCCATTGTCAGAGGAAAAGCATAGCCAATGCTGATGCTTTCAGCATAGAATATGACACTTTCTGAATTTCATTTATTCAAGGTAACTGGCATTCATTAGAAATGTGTCTGAATTGGAAGACATTAGCCAATGAGTTATGCTTCATTTGCTGAGACAGTGCCGACAAACCACATACATGACTGTGACCAGCAGGATGCCCTGGAACCTTTCCCGGCTGACTAAAATGGTGATGATTTCCAAGCGAATGTGTTGTTACTCTCCTAATTTAATTAGAAATTTCTATATCAGAGTTTTGGATTATAAATTTAATTTCACTAAGTATCCCCCTCCTCACTTGTACCTCTAGTCTTGACAGTTCAATGTCATCGGTTAACTTTACATAAGTACCTCAGAGGGGAAATACAGGCAAACAGTTACATTCAGTCAAACAACTGGTTTCTTTAAGCAGACAAAAAGGTTGGTTTGAGTCAATAATCATTTTAATTGCATTTATTTGTATTTTTTACCCCTCTCAAACTAATCTGTGCACATAGACATGACCTTGGAGTAATATTTGGCACAGTCTTTATTTCACAACTTAGGAAGTTATTGATTTCTTCTATTTTAAGTGTAATTAGTTCTGAACAAATATTAAAGGATACAACTTTATATGTGGAAGATTTAATCTTTTTAAGGAAGGAAACTAAGTATAACCACCAAATTTCATATTGTTACCCTTGTGTTTCTATGCTTTGAAGTTTCCTGATTTTGATGGAAAATTTGAGGGAAACATTTAATGATGGGGTAGACAGACATCTTACCAAGCATAAAGTTATTACTGAATTCTAATGCTTTTGGATCAAGGATATCTCCAAGGTAGATCAAATTCCCTATAATTTAGTTTATATACTTTATAGTTTCTTTTAGTTTATTATTTTAGTTTATAGTTTAGTTTATAGCTGTGGTTTAGAGGAGACAACATTACCAGTTCTACTATTGTTATTCCTACTACAATTTCCTAAAACAAACATTTTTTTTTTTGCCTTCTGGTCTTTGTCCATTAAGAAAATATCTCAACAACAATAAAGTACTTTACCTTAGCAGTAAGGACTTACAGGTACTTATCTATTGAGTTGGAACTTAGCCACCCTTCTAACATTTTAGAATGAACATAGAAGCAGAGATACCAATGGTTAACTAGGAAAGACATTGAATTAAAATATTTCCAAATAGGAAGCATCATTATAAAATTAACTCCATTTCAAAAGTGTTTTTTGTTGATGACCAGAAGAGTTACATAATTCACATCTGTTGAAATCTTAGTGTGACAAACATTTTGCTCAGGTTATTAAAGCTTAGCTGGAATTTATTAGATTGATATAAAACCAAGCATTGACTTGTGTGCCTGGGGCCTAATAACAATCTGGCAACAATATAATGAGAATGGTAAAATTAGTCTCTAAATAAGTGCTCTAAACTCTTATTTGAAAATTTAAAAACATACATTTTTGTTTTTCTTAAGAAACTATATATGGGGAAATCTTTACTTTTTCTGCATATATTTAACTTTTTATTAGTGATATAATAATGTTGACTTGGGAAATGATCCAGTAAGATTAGAAACTTTTAATGCATTGAAATCTGAAATAGTCAAGGATGAACTTTCATTAATCCATTGAAGTTTACTTAACTTCCCTTTATGAATAGAAGTTTGTGCAAGATAGGTAGAAAAGTAGAGAAATTCATATTAATAATTTGTTAGTAAATTATTCTATATAATTTTCACATGGTGCAAAATTTTTGTTTGGATCATTTATTGTCAGAATTCCGTTGTGAATGAAGCTTGGGGCAAAAATAATTGATAATCAAAAGCCTTCTCTGTATAGTTATAAACATAGATTACTTTGATCGATTCAGAGGAGAAAAGAGAAATAAGAGGAGAGTTGAATTACTGGGAAGCAGTGTAAAAAAGTAGAAATCATGCAGACTGCAGAAATAGAGGACCTCAATTCAGGGCTTGTCTTTACCACTTTCTAATTTGAAAACCTTAAATAATAATGATAATGATAATAGCTACCATCTATAAAGTACTTTAAGATTTAGAAAGAACGTTATGAATATTATCTCCTTTAATCCCCCAACAACTCTGGGATAGGCACTCTTAAATTCCCATTTTACAGCTGAAACTGGTTTTGAAAGATTGTTACTTGTCCTGCTAGTAAGTCTATGGAATAGAAACAAGAATTCAAATTTTTCTGACTGCTAGTACTGAACAACTAGATCTATGTTCTTAAGTCATTTTGGGGGGGAGGGATTGATATTTGTGGGCCAAATAGTGACTTAGAAGTATATCTGATTGAATTTTTCATTTGTCTGTTGACTGTTTTGTGTTTTTTGACAGAATATAACATGAATATATATATATGCATATATATACATATGTATATAAAAGAATTATACTAAGAAACAAAAAACCTTGTTATTATCTCTGTTTGTTTTGTGACCTTGGACAAATTTCTCCTCTTTGGACCTCAGTTTTCTCATTTGTAAAATAAATCAAGACTAGATTATCTTTCAATTCTCCCCTCTCTACTTGTTCTGTAATTCTCTTAGTTACTCTAATGCTATATTTATGGCTGGAGTCAAGGCTGGCATAAAATATATGTTAGCTATTTTTGCCACTGAGAATAGGCAGTCCACAGTCCAATTCTTCACTTGCTCCTCATGTATCTTCTGATACTTGGCCATTTGTGTCTATCTGTGGCTTCCCTGAGACTTTGATTATAAAATAGCATGATGACATCCAATTGAATTTCCCTCCTGTTTACCATTCCTCATATTTTAAGGTCAGAGAGAACCTTTATGTGAAATTTGCTACTTGATAATAATGCACTCAGCTGGATATTTAAGTAGCTGCCTTGCCCTTACCTGGGTAAATGGAAGAATAAGATGCCTAGGACATTTTTTTTAAACAAACCTCCTAAATGAATCCCTCCATTTCATTTTTTTTCTGTTACATTGTAGAAGGGATTTTTTTTTATTAATTTCTTTATTTTCAGAAAAATTTTCCATGGTTACATGATTCATGTTTTTACTTTCCCCTTCACCCTTTTAAGCTCTCCCCCTCCATAGCTAACTTGCATTTCCACTGGTTTTAACATGTGTCATCAATTAAGACTTATTTACATATTATTGATAGTTGCATTGGTGTGGTCCTTTCGGGTCTACATCCCCAATCATTTCCTCATCAACACAATTGTTCAAGCAGTTGTTTTTCTTCTGTGTTTCCTCTCCTGTAGTTCTTCCTCTGAATGTGGGTATCTTTCTTTTCCATAAATCCCTCAGAATTGTCTTGGGTCATTGAACAGCTGCTAGTACATACGTCCATTACATTCGATTTTACCAGTCAGTCTCTGTGTACAATTTTCTTTGGGCTCTGCTCATTTCACTCTGCATCAATTCCTGGAGGTCTTTCCAGTTCACATGGAATTCCTCCAGTTTATTATTCCTTTGAGCAGAGTAGTATTCCACCACAAGCATATACCACAATTTGTTCAGCCATTCCCCAAAAGAAGGGCATTACCTCATTTTCCAGTTTTTTGCTATCACAAAAAGTGAGGCTATATATATTTTTCAACACATCTTTTTATCTATAAATTCTCTGGAGTACAAACCCAGCAATGCTATGGCTGGCTCAAAGGGCAGGCCTTCTTTTAGTGCTCTTTAGGCATAATTCCTGGGATTCCCCTTCTACGCCTTCAGACCCAACAGTTCAAGAATTGAAGCCTTTTTCTTAGTGTACCTCTTTAGTTGTGCTGCAATAGGGTTCCCCTTGCTCTGTCCTGTTATTAGATTTGGTCTTCTTTCTTCTCAAAGGGCATTGTTTTCTATCTCGGTGTGTAAGGGTGAAGAGGTTTTAAGATTCACTCTGTCTAAGCCGCCATCTTCCCGGAAAATCTATAGTAGTAGCCTTCCATTTCATTTTTCAGATTTTTTTTTTGTGGTACCAGGGTTAAAAGAACCATTGCATTTC
>NC_058131.1:194425944-194452126 GCF_016433145.1 Gracilinanus agilis | reverse complement strand
TATATATATATATATGTATATATATTTAAAGACAAAACAAAATATAAAAAGACTTTGTAAGAATTTTGATATTCACCAATATAAGGACTAACCATTTAAATGAGATTACAAATCTGGAGAAGAATAATTGAAGAAAACTGGTAAAAAATTACATCGAGGTCAAGAAATGGAGAAAAGAGACCATGAACCTACTTCCATTCTTTTTAAAGGTCAAAGTCTATAGGAATAGAACATATCATTATGTTAAACTTGGCTGGTGTTTCTTTTAGATAGCTGAGTTTCTTTATTAACCCTTTTTCATTCAGATTAATTGTAAATTTTTGAGTCAGTATTGTATATTTTCATATATATGTATATCTATAACTTTAACAACTAGTACAGTTCCTGGCATTTAGTAGATGTTTAATAAATGCTTTTTAAATTATTTTAAATTATATTTTGCATATTCCAAACTAAAAAATACCAAATAAAACAATTATTTAATGATTATTTTTATATATAAAATTTAGAACCCTCAAAAAAAGGAATTGTACATGAAATTACAAATTCCTGTTAGGTCTATCTTGCTTTACCTTTTAAGTATATAACAATTTCAACGTATAAATTTCAATGCTATCCAATCTGTCTTGTGTTTCCTTCTGGCCTTCCTTCTGTTCTTTGCATTTAGAAAAAATGATTGAATTATGATCTTTTTCTGTCTTTCTTTTTTTATCAACTCTATAGCTAACCTACCTTCTTTCCATTTATGCCAATTTTTAAATGAAAAAAATATATAATAGAATAATAGAGCAAAATAAAGTTCTTTATTGGTTGTATATCTTATTCTGCACCTTGAGACCATCTGTGTCAGGAGGTATGCAGCATGCTCAATCACTCATGCTCTGAAGTTATAATTTTTTTATTAAGAATGACTCTCTAGGGAGGGGACGAAGAAGCAATATATTTTGGAAGTGACATAAAAACAAAAGACATGGTATTTTTATATCAGTATTTTTTATTCCATGGGAAGAAAACAAAAAGGAAAGGATACTATGAAAATAATTTTTGCCCATGTGCATATATATGCATATACATGTAGAAATACATGCTTATGTAAATGAGAAATGTAATGAAGGATTGCATTACAGAAAGTATATGGCCATTTTTATCTCTTTTTCTTTTTATTGTTATTTATCATCAGCTGGCATAGGCCATGGACTCCTTGAATCATTTTGAATTTCAGATCTTCATACTAGTATCTGTTGTCATCCCTCCCCCAGACCTTCTTGTTTCTTTATTGCCACCAATTTTACCTGTGAAATATTGAATTCATAATTCCTATCCTTTACCACTCAAAGAAAAAAAATTGTTCCCCACATGACTTAATTTTAATGTCAGAAAAAAAAAACTTCGAAAGTTTTTCATCTAACAAGCTGCAGAGTTTAAAATGAGTTTATTTTTAGTTCTCTCCTATTCTTCAACCTCCTGCCCATCACCTATGGAATGCTATATTTTAAAGTTCAACTCAAATGCCATTTCTCTGCTCCAGTTCATAAAATCCTTCCCCCTGCCATCACATCTCACATAGAACTTTCGGCCATCATATTCTTATGTATCTTACTTATTATACATTACTTTCGTTGTTATCCCTCACAAGCTCCTCAGTGGTAGAAAGACTATCTCTTTTACATAGCAGGGAACTTTTCTTTTAAAAGCAAAGGGGGTAATCCTAATTTTGGAAAGGCGCAAGGTCTTGAACCTTAGCTGTGGCTTCCTTGTCACCTAAGGCATAAGTGTGAGGAAGGATTATCTTGAAGTTTAGTAGAATTCTAACTAGATTGTATGAGCTTCTTATCTGACCTAGCATCGCTATTTTGAAAAATGCAAAGTAGAGGAGTACTATTCATTTGCATCAGTAGCTTAAATCTTTTAAATAATATTGCTTGTACCCAATTTTATAGTCCAATGATGCTTTCATTGCATTTCAATTCTGAATTTGAATCCCTGAATTGGTCTAAGCTAGTTCTTGCCCAATACATAAATCATCAATGATAACAACAGCATCACTGGATCACAGTCTCTTCTTCCCTGCCCCCTTTTGGTTTTTTGCCTAATAACTATTTATTATACTGCTTGTGTATGTGTGTGTGTGTGTGTGTGTGTGTGTGTGTGTGTGTGTGTGTGCATGCGCACATGCACATGCAGTTCCAGGCTCATCATGAAGTGGGTGGACAAGCAGGTTGGTGGAATGCAGGTTAAGGCCATATCCCCACTTTCCCAGAAGCCTCTGAGTCAAGCCCTGGGGTTCCAGTGCTTCCCATGACCCTTTGGTCTGGAAGCCTGGGTGCAGGATCGGGAGAATTACCAGGGGGTAGAGTAGTACCCTGGAGGCTGGAGGGAGAGGTAAAAGCTTTAGGGATGTCACATGGAGGTGCAGCCAGGAGGGGACAAGAAGGGTGCAGGCACCAGCTGAAACTAGGGCAGCTCAGGACCTGCTGGACAAATGGGCCTCTGAAGTTGGGGAGGGGGAGCAGGATCAAGGGAATATCCTTTTTGCAGGGCCATCTGGACCCAGGATGTGTGACAAAGATCCCTGAAGGCTGTTTTCTGGGTGAGAACTAGGATCAGTCTGTAGGCCACCCAAGAGACACAACCTGAGCCCCTCTTCCCAAGTAGCCCTCACCAATCGCCATTAGACAAAGCCAGGGGTCCTTCAGATGGTCCCACCTAAGGACCACCTCTGGGATGCCTACATCTCTTCCCATATATTTGCCTTCATTCTGGCCCAGTCATACTCTCTCATCATATACAACTTCAGCCATGTTCAGCTGGTAAATAAAAATTTCACCAGATCATGAGTGGAATTAAATGCCTCAGTATTTGTAAAGTCCTAATTTTCTACCCTATCCTGCCTTGAAACTGAGAGCTCATAGCATTGCACATTTAAACCCTGAAGGGACCTTAGTACTCTTCTAGGCCAATCTCTTCATTTTCCAGATGAGGAAAATGAGACACAGAGAAGGTGAATAACTTGCCCAAAGTCACACAGGATTGCAAGTAGTGGATCTAAAATTCATTCCCACCTCTTCTGATGATAATACCCTTTCCGTTATACCATAAGAACTCAAGGTCACAAAAGTAGTTGAGGAGTCTACGCAGAATTCCAACCCAGATCCCTTCAGTCCACAATCCAGTATTCTATCCACTCCACTGCCTTAACTAGGATTTAAGATGATTAGAAGCTGGATTAAAGAGTTAGTAGCTTGGGAAAAAAACAAGACATTTTAAGAGAAATATTCAAGTTGACACTTTATTAAGTGGCTACCATGTATAAGATTCTAAGCAATAAGTATGGGGATACAAAGATAGAATGTGATATTTTTAAGTCCTCTTCTTCAAGGAGCTCTCGGTTTCAAGACAGGATATGATAGAGAACTGGGACTATATCAAGTATTAAGAAATTGGTGTCTGTGAACTTCTTAAAAAATCTTGGGAAATTGATTTCCTATGTAACCTAATAAGTTTTATTTTATGCTTCTGAGGATGGGGATTTTACAAAACAAAACAAAAAACCTTGTCATAGATGGTCTTGACAGGCAAACTTGGGTGCTGAGGCTGAAAGAAGACAATAAGAAATCATTACAGATCCTTTGTCAGGTCTGTGATATGACAAAAGTGATGTTTCTAGACCCCTGTCCCCAATTCCTTTACAGAAGAGGCTCCCAAAAATGTTAAGATCACTCGAATGGATGGTAAATTGCTGATGAATCTTGTCATAGATCAAAGGAAAGCAGACTTTGGAAGGCAGTAAGAAATAAAATGAAGATTCCAAAATTGTCTAGGTCAGGTCAACAATGACTGAGTACAATTTACTAGTTGGAAAAGCCCTGTCAGGAAAATTGGTCTGGCAGTCATGTACAGGATGGATTGGAAGGCTAAGAGAATGCGCACATTGAAAGCTGTTGTTGCAGGATTCTAAATTCTGTAGCTAGAAGGAACCTTAGAGAACCTAGTCCAAAGATTCTTAACTGTTTTGGTAATTTCTATAGCAGTCTGACTTAGCTGATTGACCTCTTAGAAGAAAAAAGATTTTAAATGTATAAAATAAAATACACAGGATCATAGATGGCATCAATATAAAAACATGGTAAACAAAATGTTTTCAAATAGAAAAATCAGAAATGCAAATTGGGACTTTCTAAATCTATGTTCTGAAGCCCAACTACCTATAGAAATTTATTTCTCACTAATCTCCAGCACATATCTCACCCTACAGGAAAATCATCGTCTTCTCGTAAACTCTTCTTATTTCTATTTCCATCCTTTTTGCACAAGCTGCTTGTTTTTTTTCTAAAATTTCATCTGTCCTTGTCCTTATCCATAAAAAGCCTATCAATGTTTAATGGTTCAAGAACCAGCTCATGTTGTCTCTCTTCCATTACTGAATCATCCCACTTCTCTCTTCTTTCCTTGAAATTCTTTTCCAAGAACATACTACACTTACAACGAGCATGGGCTAGCATTTAAAGATTTCAGGAAATTCACATTTGTTTTCCCAAATAGATTTTATTGAGTTAAGGACATACCTTATAATCTGAAATCCCCACAAAATATAACATAGTCCAGGCACATAGTAAAAGTCCCGAAAATGATTTCATAAGTCATAAACCGTCAGAGTTAGAAGGAACCTTAGATATAAAATGTAGCATCCTGCAGCTAGAAGGTAACTAAGAGATAACTTAGTCTAACCCCATCTTTTTATAAATCAGGAAAATATTGATGAGAGTAAGGACAAGTTCTTTTGAAAAGTTACTCAAATTGTGGACAGGGAAAGGAAAAACCTCAGGTCTCCACACTCCTAATTCTTACAATACTACATCATATTGTGAACTGATTGGTTGGTGAGTGAGAGGCAGTAAAGGGAAAGGATTTGAAAATCTTTCTATAGGAATGTAGCCATGGAAATCAAGTCAACTACATTATTTTCTTCTTCCTAGTACAATGTTTCAATTACTCAACTAAATGAAAGGGTAGGAAGAAGACTTGGGTTGTATCTAGTCTAGACCCTGCCATTTGCTTTCTTTTTCATAACTTTGAATAAGATTCAACTTCTATAAA
Source organism: Gracilinanus agilis (assembly GCF_016433145.1). NCBI lineage: Eukaryota > Metazoa > Chordata > Mammalia > Didelphimorphia > Didelphidae > Gracilinanus > Gracilinanus agilis. Next base: position 194,447,029 of record NC_058131.1, on the reverse strand, counting down.
TCTGTTTTTTCACCTTAAAAAAAGATAGATAGAGAGATAGATAGAGATAGAGAGATAGATATAGATAGATAGATAGATAGATAGATAGATAGATAGATAGAGCATTTGTTAAGCACTGAGTTATATAACAGACAATGTGCTCAGTGCAATAGAAAAAAAATTATAATGATGATAATGATGGCTTTAAGGTTTACAGACCTCTTTACAAATATCTCATTTAGTCCTAAAAATAACTATGTAGAAGATGCTATCATTATCTCCATTTTATAGATAAGGAAACAAGGTGACAGAAGTTCAGTGACTTGCCCAAGGTCACACAGCTACCCAGAGGCAGAATCTAAACTCTGTTCTTCTTGACTTCAGGCACAACATTCTCTCCACTTTTCCATACATGCAAGCAAGATAGAATCTACCTTCAAGAAATTTACATTCCAGTGGGGGAGAGAACACATAAGGAGTACCTGGCCTATGGCCACAAGGGAACAGATAAGGAAGAGTCAAGAGTTGAAATGTGATTGAGATGAGTTTGATTCTAGTCTTTTCTAAAATAGAACTCTGGGGTAGTCAAGGGAGTAAAGAGGGGCCAGTTAGGTGGCTCAGCAAATTGAAAGCCAAGCCTGGAGATTAGCAGTCCTGGGTTCAAATGTGGCTTCAGCTATGTCCTAGTGGGACTCTGGGTAACTCATTTAACTCTAATTGCCTAGCCCTTACTGACCTTTTGCCTTAGAACCAATTTATATTATTGAGTCTAAGCTAGAAAGGTAAGAATTAAAAAAAAAAATCAGTGTAGAAAGTTTCCAGGTAGTAACTTCCCAGGGAGGCAATGGTAACATTTGCTCATCATGAAGTGATCATTAGACTCAAAATGAGATTGTGGATATGAAAGTGCTTTGTAAACTCTATAGCCCTTTATAAATATTTGTTGTTGTTCTTGTTCAGTTGTTTCAATCATGTCCGACTCTTCATGACCCCATTTGGGGTTTTCTTGGCAAAGATAATGGAATGGTTTGCCTTTTCCTTCTCCATCTATAAATATAAGGGATTATAATCATTAAATTGGCATTAATAAGCCAAGGAAATAGGTAGACTATCTTAACAGGAAATATGCTAGAGTTTATAGTGCTTTATGACTATAATCACTGAAATTCCCCCAAACCTTCTGTCCAATCTCTATCAAAGAAGAAAAGGTCCTTAGACACAAAAAAATGGTTATTGGTTGTACTATTCACAAAGATTTTCCTGTAACTGATCCAGCAAACTGCTAGAGCTGACTCAGCTCACCTGAAACTGGGAGTAATAGTGATTAAGGTTCTGGCTTGGCTCACATTTGTTATGGTTTGTAGCATTTCTTGAGAAGACAAAGTGTATGCTGTTGTCAGCAGGAAAAGAAAGACATTTATTTTAATAATAGGGAATATACATGTTGGTTAATTTGTGTAGAACAAGGCACACCTTGAGAAAAAGGATTATTAAGGAGGATTGCCCACTGATTTCCCCAGCAATGACTACTGCACCAAACATATTTCTGCAGTCTGAACAGAGTCAATTTCATTTTGACTCTAAAACATTCTTTTCAGTGGGGACTGGGGAATGCTACAACTTCCTTAAATACTTAGAAATTGGTCATAATCCCATATACTAAAGAAGTTTCTCTGGTCTAAATATCCCACAGAGCTTACTCATCATTAGATGTCCCATTTTACAGATAAAAGAATTTTAGGGCTTCACTATGAGACAATGGTCAGCCATAACTCTCAGACCTCAACCATATTCCAGATCAGGGCACAGTATAAAGAATCTTGGGCATGCAAATTAAAGACTAGGGTTTGAATCTTGATCCTGTTCCTTATTTACCTGTAACCTTTGATAAGTTACAGAACCTCTAAAGATTGCAGTTTTTCCTTTGTAACATAAAATGGGTGGACTAAACAAATATCCCTTTTAGGCCTAATTCCTGTTACTTTCTAGCCAAAGTAAACTATAGAATATAGTACCAGCTCTGCCCAATGAGAAAGGACATGGAAGAAAAGCATGAAGAAATAATTAGGGGTCACTATACTTGAATCAATTCGTGAATTAGGGATGTGAGACTACTTGATGTGATCATCAGTGAGTTGAAGAAAGCTTGAAGGTAGTGACTTACTTCCGAGGGAGGCAATGGTAACATTGAGATGATCAGATAATTTTATATTCCTAAGAAAGGATGTAATATGAGTTCAAATGGATATTTCTTCCTAAAGGGCCTACAGCATGAGATACTTTCCTAATTTATAGAATTAGTCAATGGAATACAATGCTTTGGGAAAATTACAGAGAAGTTATTTATTAATCATTTAAAATTTAGTTTAGTACCAATGACCTACCTAATCATTAGCCCCTAAACATAAAATATTAAGTGAATGATTTTTGAATGAATCATTGATGTGGTCAACAGTCTCTTAGGATAGATAGTTTCTGGATTTGGAAGCAGAGAGCCTGGATTTGAAATCTGCCTTTGCCAATAATGAAGTGTCCTTGTGCAAATGATTTCATCTTTGTGACCCTCAGTTTTCTCATCTGTAAAATAAAGGGGTTGAATCACAGCAATGCATAATGACTCTGGAGTTAGATGGACTATCTTAAAAACCCCGTCTTTAATATTTATTATATGTATGGCTTGAATTGAAATTTTAAGTTCCTTTTTGTCTCAGTTTCCTCTACTTTAAAATGAGGATTTCAGTCTAGATGGTTCCTGAGGTCCATTTCAATTTTAAATCTATGAGATGATATTTAAGTTCCTATTCAGATCTGATATCTGTGATCCTTTGAGTTGATCCTAGACAAGTCTCTTGACCCTGTTTGCCTCTGTTTCCTCATTAATGAACTACAGAAGGAAATGGCAAACCACTCCCATATCTTTACCAAATAAACCTCAAATAATGCAGTCATGGAAAGTATATGACTGAACAACAATAGTTCTAGTTTAAATACTATGACCTGTGACTTTTCATTAATTCTGATAAGCTTTTATGTATGACATCAAAATTAATTTCATTAATCTCTGCTGAGATTTAAGATTTTTACCACATAATAAGCTCAGAATTAACAAGTTCAAAAGGAAGACTTCAAAATGTTAAGATTTTTGTATTTATATTTTTGCTCTGATACAACTGGAATTCCTTATTATTAGCTGTTAGCTATGTGAGTCACACAATGTTATACAGAAAATGTTCCTTCCTACTCCATAAAGGGCTGTGATTCTTACATCTAACTTTTCTAAGCAAATTATAATTGTTGCACTTATACTTGCATGTGAAATTAATACCCACCAATGGCTGAGCTGCCTTCAGGCATGTAGAAATTATTGTCAAAGAATAACAATAATCCTATGTATTGTTTTAGCTCAATCAGCCTTTAAAAATCTGGTTCTCAAGGATTCAGCACCTGCCAGCAAATATTTATAAGGGAATTGGCAGTTCCTATATTTATATTAAAAGGTATTCATATGGATGATATCTCTCTGGTTTCATATGCACTTTTATGAAATGGAGGAATACAATTCTAAAGTTCACAGGATAAGACCTGATAACTAAGTAAATACAAAATTCAAACCTCTTACATTTGCAAAAATGGCTTCAGAATCCCATAAAAGTAGGATTTCTGGTCCCAGCCTGATATGAGGTAGAAGGGAGCTAGAAAGGAAGTAGAATAATTGAAGGAATAAGAGTAGGAAGAAATCCTTGATTTGTTTTCCTCTCCTTTGAAATATTTTGGTGAGTATGGCTTTGATTTATGCCAAATTAGTTTGCCCATCCATGATTATTTGCAAAGAGAACATTGGTTTTCTTCCTGTTTCCACTGGTCTTTCTCATAAAAAGCATATGGCAAAAGTTTGGGCAATAGTTCTGTGTAACAGTATCCTCCATCAAATAGAAGCATTGGAGAAGAAACCGTTGATTCTTTCTCCCTCAAACAACCTGCAGGTAGAAAAAGATTGACACAGCTTGGAGCAGCCATCCCATCCATTTTGGAATATGACAATTGTTGATTCTTTGGCAAACTTATTCCAGAGGCCTGTGTTTCTTTCTTTCTTTTTTAAGTTTAATCATCCATGAGTATATTAGTCTACCTTTGAAAGCTATAGCTATGCTAGATGTGGATACAGTTTTCTTCCACGTGTACAAATGTTACAGGATGATGATAGAGCAAATCCACTTATAGCAAATAACATTACAAAAAATAAAACTCTTTACACTAAAAAAGTCCTAGAGGGATTTGAAAATATGGGCATGGGGAGAGAATGGAAATTAAAGGGATTGGCTTTTCCCCCTAAGAACTTTTAATATTTCATTTAAAATGGGATTGATTTTTTCAATAATAAAATATTTAAGGCAATGTGTGTATCCATTGTCATTCAACTTTTACTCCTCCCTGACCCTAAAAAAATCATTCCTATGGATTACAAAGTTTTTCATGTAAAACTATCAGATTATTTTAAATTCCTCTATGTGGAAGAAAAGAAATAGCTCTCTCCCAAGAGCAACTCTATATTCCCCCAATAAAGAAAAATTAAGTTCCTTTTTGCTAGGGTGTTTGTTCTTGTTGGCATGATCTAGAGATAAATAGCTAGGTTTCTGTCTTTCTGACAAGGCTTCAAAGGACAAATGGTTGAATGGACATTCAAAGAATCGTGTGTTCATTTATGATGAATGATACATCATTTTTATTGATAGCAGCTGACATTCACATAATAATTTGAGGTTTGAAAATGTGTGCATTATCTCATTCAGGAGTATATTTTCCTGCTTTCTGAATCTGCTTGATACTTTGGAGGAAACAAAGTTCAGAAACCATGCTGAGATTCTCTGATTTATTCACCTATCAGTGGACTAATTTGTATGTGAGAGAGATGTACTCAATAGTTGAAATACTTGTAATATAATAATAGTAGTTGTAATATTTAATACTTAATATGTAATATATTAACATGATTTTTAAAAATGATTTCTCTTCATATAAACATTTTTGAATCTAGAAAAATTAATAGAACTATTGCTGTTTATTTCATTTAAGATCAAGTTTTGTCTACTTTATGTCAACTTTTAATAAGCCAAAAAATAAGGAAAACTAGTTTTCTTAAAGGTCAGGCACTTATGCAGTCCATGTCTAACAAAGTTTAAAACTTTTAAAGGCAAATGCAATTAGTAAATCTGCAAGCATTGTCTAAAAACCTCAGAAGTTTAATAATTCCAATGCACAATATATGTGAGCAAAATGTTTTATTTAATAAAATTTAAAATATTTAAAATAACAGAGATTCCATGGTTTACAAATTTGCAGAAATGGTAGATATATTCAATCTGAAATCTCAGCTAACTGGGCTTTCAAAAAAATTCAATCAGTACTTGAAAAAGAAAAATTTCAACAAAGTAAAAAAAGTCTGGCAATTCCATTAAATCCTCATTAAAATGGATTTGACCTATGTATATATTTCTCTCTTAATAATATATACATATATCTTAATCATTGATAAAAGTCAGTATCTCAGATTCTCATATTGAGGGTAAGGAAAATGTTCAGTTATAGAATTAGCAATAAATTGAAGAAGGATCCTCTGATCCCTATAACTGCTAATACTGGAAGGAGTATGATGTCTATTTTTATATTGCTCCCCAAATTTGAATTCTGTCTCTACTGCATATGCCTGTGTGATGTTCAGCAAGTCACTTAGAATATTTGTTTCCTGTTTTGTAAAGCTGGAGGTTTTAGGCTAGGTGATCTTTTAAATCAAGTTTTCAAACTCTGACATTTTGTGATTTTGTTTTTCAGACTTTATTCTAAGTAGACTTTGCCTTGAATCCATTGCTCTGGTAAAGAGATCCCATTTTCCTGCTCAGCTCCCTGTGTGTGCTGATTTTTATTTTTCATTCTGTCATAGAAACGGAATACATACTGCTACCAATATGCTGGGACCATAGTCCTTCCTCATCCCCCTATCAAGTCCACTCACTCCATAACATGTGGGCAGAAAGACAATAGAAGGTACTTTTAAAACCTGCTTAATCTAAACTTCTGCTCATATAGAAATTCCCCTGACAGTTTTCCAGTGAGAAGAATATTGAGTCACAAATTATATTTTGGTTTCATGAGCTAAATCCCTTTGTGGTGAAGCAAATCCAGTAATCCATAAAGTCTTTGAGCCAAACGGCACCTTAGATTCAACACCTTCATTTTATAGATGAGAAATTTGAAGCTCGGGAAGAGTGATTAACTCAAAGTCATATAATTGTTAAATGGCAGAAAATGGAACTCAGACACAGGAGTTCTCACTGCTAACCCAGCATTTCTCTTACTTAACCAATGCACTCTACTTCTTAATTCAAGCCTCATAATCAGTAGGGCAGGGAATAAAGATAAAGGAAGTATGAAGATGGAAGAAGAAAAGTACCTGCTGCAAACTGAAGGAAGGAAGAGATCATAGATCTCAAGTGGGAAAGGAACTCTGAAGACATGATACTCCAATCCCTTCATTTTACAGATAAGAAAAATTAGGCTCATGGTACTTAAGAAACTTGCCCAGTCATAAGTACTATTTACAATACAAGAAAGAATACTGATCATACTTGCATTTCCATACAACTCCATACATTTAGACAGAAAAGGTATAGGATATATCTGTACAGTGTGAGCAGTGGGAGGGATGCTTAATCTATGCAAATCTAATCAACCAATCATTCTCAGCCTAGAACAATTTAGAAAATCCTTTACTAGCAGAAAACATCACAATGTAATAGAAAATGCACTAGCTTTAAGAACTAAAAAACTTGGAATCTGGACTCAGGGACCATCAGAATTTAATGACTCTAAGAGATATACTTGAATCTAGTTCAAGCTTCTCTAATATATGAGAAAATTGAGACTCAAGAAGTTAAAGTAACATCAAGGGTCACATGGAAAAATGACAAGATGAAACTTAGTTCTCTAACCTGCCATCTCTTTAGACTGGCTTTAAATGATATCAAAATAATCTGTGGGGAAATGATACATTCATTTTGATAAGTTATTACACAGAGATCGAACTCTAACCCCCCCCCAAACCCATCACCAGCAGCTCTGCTACTAAACCTGTATGACCTTGTAGAAAAGACAAGCAGCCTTGGATCAGAGCAGTAATTGACAATTTTGGCACCTAGGCTAAGTACCACAAAGCATGTCCTCAAAACAACTTTGGGATTCATGATTTGAAAACAAAAAGCTAAATAAATAAGATAATACTAGGTGTCTGGGAGAGATAATTAAGGAATAAAGTAGATTCTATATGAGGGAGGAGTGGAAAAACTTATAGAGTCAGTAGAACTGGTTTCGAATTCTAGGTTTGTCATTTACTAGCTATGTGACTTTGTACATGTTGCTTTACCTCTCTGTGTCATTTGTGCACATTTTTGGGAGCCTGTAGATTTCACTCTGTATACAAAAGACCCATATATCCAATCCTAGGTAGGGCTCTGGTCTTGGGCACTTCAAGTTTGGAAGCTTCCCAGATTTGCTTCTCATTCTTCCCACCTCATCTCCACAGAATTATAACACTGACATTCAAAGCCAAAAATCACAGATTCCTAACCATTTTTTAAAAATTTAGCCAATCTTTCAAAGAAACTGATTAAATTGGAAATGTCATGGATCTCCTGTCACTAGTGTGAATCAGAACTCATATTTTGTCTTTCCAAGATAGCAATTCAAATCAGTTTTCTAAGTGAATTCTTTTAGAATGGCTCCTCTCTAATTACTGTTACTAATTAAGCACAAAAGCCCAGACCCCATGTCCAGTGCAGCTTAGCAAAAGAAACATCTGCTTGCAATTTATCTATCATATCAGTGTATTTCTTACAGAATGAAATGATGTTGGGATCCTACTGCATCCCTTACACCCTCCTTTTGGTTAGCCCACCTACTGAGAACCCTTCAAATTGTTGATGACTCGAGTGCACATTGAGGCATAATTTTCCTCTCCTTGGATATTAAAAGAAATTTCTACTTAGCTGAGAAAAAAATAAAAAGGAAATTCAATTTAATAAGCATAAAATAAGCACCTACTATATTTTAGACACTGCACTAAACTCTGTGGATACAAGGGAAAAATCAAATAGCCCTCCTCAAAAAGTTAACATGTTAATGAAGAAAACAACTAACATACGGATAAATGAATACAAAGTAATTTTGGAAGGGGTTGAATGGACAATATAGGCTACATACATCCTATAGAAATATATAGCTAATGACGTGATGTGTGTAAATTGTTTTACAAATCTTAAAGTATTATAAGAAGATCAGTTATAATCGCTATCATCGCTATTATTTCATTATTAGAAATATTATTATTTAGGGAAATATCTTGGGTTCATCCACACTAATTATTTACTTTCCATAATGTAAACAAATATTTCATGTCCAAGACAACCTCAGCCCTGTATATCCTTTCTCAAACTAAAGAGTATTCGTCTCATATGGGATATATCAGTTTGATTTTTCACTACCCTGCCACTTTCTCCGATTTAACCATGATGACCCATGGCTTGCAAAGTTGTGCTGGATTAGGCTGGTAGAAAATTTCACCCTGAGGTCTTCATAGTTCTTATTCACTTGAAATGTAAAACCTTTTCCTTTTGGCTCAATATGGAATATCCTCTGGCAATAAATTCAGAACAAAAATGTCGTGAGTCATCAAGACTGATTCCTAGAATTTTTCTGGACTTCTGTCCTTGGCATGCCTGCTTGGGTCTTATGGACCTTGCCATGTGATCGTTATTGAGACAAGCCTTCAATTATTGGTACATATTACTATGACAAGAGGATCCCTGCAAGGTCTTAGTAGAATCAATATAGATGGGATGCATATAGCCAAGGAATCCACTCAGCATATACAGCAAACTACATTGAAGTTGGTTTATCTGGCTTACTGCCTTGCACACCACTGCAGTTTCAAATCATTTCCACCCTCTACTTATTGCCAGGATTTTGCCGAAACACAAAATATAACTGAGAATGAGTTCACTGTTTCGAATCCAATTTGGCAACTATCTGGCAATGATTGCCATGACTCAAAATAGTCAGGTTATAACCTTGTTATAACACCAGCTGCATTTGTGTTTGTTTTTTATTCACCTTGGCCAGGATGATTTGTGCTCAGCTCTGCTTGGAAGCTGGAAATGGAGGTTCGCTTCTACAAGGTCTTTTCTTCTCTATGATTACTTTAGCCAAAGACAAAAGGCAAACTATTTTCTCCCTTCTAGCCAAAAGTCCAAGACCTTAAATCCTCTGGCTTCAATTTGATTACTTGAAGGTTCAAGCAGACAGACCTGAATCTCTGTTGAAGAAGCAAGGTATATATATATATATTTCTCCATGAAATATTTCAAAAAATTATCATAGCTCTCATTAGTGACCCTTTTCAATTGGGGCAATCGCCAGGGCAGATGATCAATAACAAGAAGAGAAACAATAAGGAAGAAGCAGGTGAGCCAAAATTTGATTTCAATATAAAAATTAAACAATTCGACAAACATTTATTAGGTCCTGTGCTATAGGAAGGGAAGAAATGGAGTAGGAATCATGAAAAGATCGGAAGGACAATAAGACAGTTTCTTCTTACTTTTGGACCAGACCTGAAATGATCAGTATAGGGAACTCCAGGAGAAGAACTGACTTTATTAATATTAGTGTAGATAAGAACAAGCAGATGTCAGATAGTTCATCTTCATCTCAGAAGCTATCAGTCTCTTCATATTACATCTTAGAAAACTTATATACAGAGAAATTAAGCAACTTTCCCAGGTCCTTACAACTAATACAGGGATGTCATCGATTTTTTTCCTGATTCGAATCCCAGTGCTCTAACTACTACATCAGTAGTGTCAAAATCATATAGAAAGAAGTAGTTCCATGTAAGTCCATATTGGCTCAGAAAACCATAAATTATCATTGCCTATAGCTTACTCTATTTTAATTATTATAGTAAATATTTCTCAATTACCTTTTAATCTGATTCAGGCCACACTGAATCATTTTGGGTTTGGGAGTTTGAAACCTTTACAATATACCATAGTAGATTTCCTTACATTAATATGCTTTCTTTACAAATTATAGTCTTTGTTGCCCAGAAATAGAGAATTTAGGGTAGAACAGCTAGTATGTGATAGAGGCAAGAACTGAAGACCCAGGTCTTCCTAACTATAAAAACAATTCTCTGTCTACTATGCCATACTACTATTTCTCATTAATTATTCACAGAGAATACTAGTTAGCAGCAGCAGTGGTTTTAATTGTAGTATTGTAGTACTAGTTCCTTCAAGCAACCCTATGAGGTGGGCATTCATGTATTACTATTACAAGTCTACAGAGGAAGAAACTGAGACTGAAAAATTAAGTGACTATCCAAGATTATACAGCCAATATAATAAATGAAGAGTCAGGGCTTATGAGACCCAAATCAGTGTTCTTTCAAATTTTGAAGAAGACTTACAGAGACAGGCATAGAAACAGATTGGAGAGGCAGAGACAGAGACCAAGAGAAAGAGGCAGAGAGAGAAACACACACAGAGAGAGAGAGAGCTACAGAGGCAGAGAGAGACAGAAAGAGAGAGAGAGAGAGAGAGAGAGAGAGAGAGAGAGAAAGAGAGAGAGAGAGAGAAAGTCTATGAGGTGAGACTATCTTCTAGCTCTCCCCTCCAATGAATATGCACTGCTGAGACTTTGAGCGGGTGTCACCCCAAAACTGGGTGACCTGGATGGCCGTGCTGCCCCACAGGAGTTGGGATGAGGCTTCCCTATAAGATGAGGTATTGGGCACCCCAATCCAATTCTGAATGAGAGTGGGGTTCACGCAAGCCTCCCCCAAGATCAGCCAACTTCACAGTGGGGGGGGGGTCGGGCTCCAAGATGGAGGCAGCCAGACCAAGCTGTGATTCCCCTCCCCCTCATCTCTCAGGCACTCTGGAATGCTATCTGACTAACAAATGTCTTTTATTAATATCAATATAGGGATTGGGGAAAGGGGTGAAGGGCAGAGGGATTTTGGGGTGTCCTCTTCTCTATTTCTATGGGATCCATCACTCAGGTGGGAACCATTGGGGTTCCCACTCCTAAGTGTCTCCCCCCTTGTCCTTTCTCCTGTTTCTATTTCTATCCTTTTCTATAATTGTAAGTTAGACCAGAAAGGTTCTCTCAGTAAGGTTGGGTAATGGTGGGAGGAGCCTAAGAGATCACTCCCAAAATGGAGTCCCAAAATTAGCTGTCTCTATGATTGAAGTCTTGCTGGGTGAGATGTGATGGGATGCCTTTGACCAGGGAATTGGAATTTCAAAGTCCAAAGGAAGATCCTCAGGAAGCCCTCAGGACTGGATTTGAGCTGGGATGTTCTCCTCCTCCCTTTCTCAGTCCTCCTCCAGAAGTCCTTCTCCTTCTTCCTCCTCCAGAGAATTACCCACAATTCCCTTTGGTCTCAACTGTCACCAACTGTCACCAACGGTTTTCTTCTGGCTCTTTTTGTCCCATCCCCCATCCTTATTTATTCTGACAGAGAGAGAGATTAGCCTCAGATAAATAGATAAATGCAGGGAAATTAAGCAGCAACAATGGTAAGATGCCAGAGGATTGCAAGCATGGGAAAGATGATGGATTGAGTGTCATGTTCAAGGAGTAGCCAATAGATTTATATAGTTGGATTGCAAGTATTTAAAGGGAACTAAGATATAAGAAGATTTTGAGTCTGGAAAAGTAATAAAAGTCCATGCTTTGCAGAGTTTTAAACTGCCAATGGAATTCTATCTGATTTTAGAAGTAACAAGGGGTTCCTGGAGTTTAGGGGGCATGGTCAGACCTATCCTTTAGGAAAATCACTTTGGCAATAAGTAAAGTATGAATCTGAGCAGGGAGAAGCTTGAGGCAAGGTTATCAGTTAAAAGGCTAATATAAGAATACAGGCAGGAGGGCAGAAGGTGATGAGTGCCTGAAACAGAGTGGAGACTGTGAATGAAGAGAAGGAGATGTATGTTGTAAAGGTAAACATACCCATATTTGCCAATGTACAGGATATGTGGGATAAGTGAAAGTGAGGAGTTTTAGCTTTGATGATTAAAAGGATGGTGACATTAGCTTTGATGACTAAAAGGATGGTGATCTCAACAAGCAATATTGAAAGAGTGAAGAGGAAAGGGTTTGAATGGAAAATGAATTGTGTTTTAGATATATTGACTTTGAAATATATATAGGACATTCCATGTGATATATCAAAAAGATAATGTGGGACTAGATCAATAGATAAGCTAAGGTAGGATATACATATCTGGGAATCATCTTTGTATATATGATCATTGAATCCATCAGCATTGATGAGACCACCATGAGGGATTATATAGATTGAAAAGACAGCCTAGAACAAAGCCTTGGGAAACTCCCCTGGCTAGTGAGTATAACATGAATGAAGAACTAACCAAGGAAATTAAGAAGGAGTCGTCAGAAAACAAGAAAACAAGGAGAGTAGTATCAAACTAGTCAGAACAGAATATTTCAAAGCAAATGATCTACAGTTTCAACTCTTTTAGAGAGGCCAAGAAGGATCAAGATCATGAAAAAAAATCCATTAGATTTGACCATTAAGGGATCATTGGTAACTTTGGATAGGATAGCTTCAGTTGAATGTTGATGTTAGAACCCAGATTGGGAAAGCTTTAAAAGAGAGTAAGAAGAGAACAAGAAGAGAGACTTAGTTAAGATCATTTTCTCAAGGATTTTGTCCAAGAAAGAAAATTGACATATAGGAAGATGGCTAGCTGGTGTAGTAGGATTAAGTGAGGAATTTTTAAGGATGGTGTAGTTGTAGATATGTTTGGAGATAGCAGATAAGGAGCCAATAAATACGGAGAAATGAAAGGTAACAGAAGAATAAGGGCGAGAATAGATGCATTCTACTAAAGAATAAGAGAGGGAAAAGGACCAAGGGTGTACTGAAGGGGTGGGCCTTGGCTTAATGAAGAGCCAGCTTATAATATGAGAATGCAGTAAAATAGGAGATGGTAAGGGACAATGATCAAATAATGTACAATAATCAGGAGACAAGAAGTCAATTCTAGGCAAATGAGAATTAGATGGGGTCTTTAACTGAAAGTATGGGGGAGAGGAAAATAGTAGAAACTTGAGAAGAGAATTATGAAATAGCCACAGTGGAGAGTAGCTTGATGAATCTAGGTAGGAGAATGGTACTTGCCTTTATGCAGGGAAGACCCATTTCAGATTAAGTAATAAATTTGTAGTAGACAGTTAAGTTTTGTGATTTCTTCCTGTTCTGTTCTTTAACACATGAATCATCTTAACTCTACCCTATCCTCAATCCTTGACTCTGTTGATATCTTGTCCCATCATCTCAACTCTACCCTGTCCTCAATCCTTGACTCTGTTGATCCCTTATCCCATCACCCATCATGTCTTGCCAAATCCTAACTCTGGATTACTTCTAGTATCCTATTTCTTCACTCCTATTTATATAGTATTGAGTAGAGTTAGAAGAAATCTCAAAGCTGTACTGGCCAGGTTATATAGTCTCAATTGAACCCTCACTGAAGCAAGCCAACCTCAACTAGTGATTACCACATTTTGGTGTGGTTCATCTATAAAATTCCAAATCCACCTGACTGTATTATAATCTAGTTCACATCTCTCTATCTCTTTGGAGAGAAGAGCACAAAACTTTATTAGTATATCACTAAAATCTGAGCAAAATATACCCATAGAATTTTCCTGATTTATCAGTCCAATTACCTCATATAAATGGAAATAAGCATGACCTGTTCATAAAGAAGCTATGTTGGCTCTTGGTGATCAAGTTTCCTACTTCTAGGTATTCAATTACGTTAGTAGTATGTTCTAGAATTTTGTTGATTTTAAGCCACATTTACTAGCTTTCAATTTGAAGAATTCTCCATTTTCCTTGTTTTCAAAAACTGAGGCATTTGCCCTTCTCTAGTAATAAAGTATCTCCTGTCTGCAATGTGATTTATGCCTCCTTTCAGGCCCCTTTTAAGTTTTACAAATTTAAAACTGCTTTCCATACATTAACAAGTTTGTCTATTATACTAGGCTTGAAGCTTTAGCCTTCATCATAGCCTGACCATGGATTTTGCAACAAGGATTGACTCATTTTCATTTTTTTTGCATTGTCAAAGAAATGGGTTTAATGAAAAATGGTGCCTTATGTCATTACATGTTTAAAGATCAGAGAAGGATACATCAAGAAAAAAATATATTATCATATACCACATAAGCCTACACAGAATTTTTTTATTTTTATTTTTTTAATTTTTATTTAGTTTTAAAATTTTATTTAATTGATGAATTAAGAAAATTTATCCATGGTTACATGATTCATGTTCTTTCCTACCCCTCATCTCACCCCATTCCTGTAACCAACACACAATTCCACTGGGTTTTACATGTGTCATTGATCAAGACCTATTTCCATATTATTGATATTTGCACTAGGGCAGGGATAGGCAAACCATGGCCTGTGGGCCAGATGCAGGCCCCTGATATGTTCTATCTGGCAGCTTGACATTATTCCTAATTTGACAAATACAAAGAGTAGGATACAAAAAATGAAACTTCTAAAGAGTTGCCTTAGAAACAGACTGACAGATGAGCATTTCCTTTCCTTTGGCTCCCTCTTTAAAAAGTTTGCCCATCACTGTATTAGGGTGATTGTTTAGAGACTACATCCCATATCATATCCCCATTAACCCATATGATCAAGCATTATGATCTAAAAAGGTTACATTTATTATTTCTGCTCTTTTGCATTTGTATGCCATGTTTCTATGCTCTTGTACATGGTCAATCTTTGTGAATTTACCAAGTGCTGCTGAAAAGCAGGTGTATTCCTTTTTGTCCCTATTAATTTTTTTTCACGTATCTATTAACTCTAAATTTTCTAGGGTTTCATTCACCTTTCTTACCTCTTTCTTATTTATTTTTTGGTTTGATTTATCTAGATCTGAGAGGAATGTTTAGGTCTCCCACTAGTATAGTTTTACTATCTATTTCCTCCTTGAGCTCTGCCAGTTTCTCCTTTAGAGCTTTGAATACTCTACCATTTGGTGCATACATGTTGAGTACTGATATTTCCTCATCATCTACACTAACTTTTATCAGGCTGTAATTACCTTTGAATCAGATCTACTTTTGCTTTGACTTGGTCAGATATCATAATTTGAACTCCTGCCTTTTTTCCTCAATTAGAGCCCAATAGATTTTGCTCCAGTCTTTAACCTTTATCCTATGTATGTCCACCTGCCTCATGTGTGTTTCTTGTAGACAACATATGGTAAGATTTTGATTCCTCATCTACTCTGCTATTTGCTTCTGTTTTATGGGCAAGTTCATCCTATTCAAATTCAGAGTTATGATTGTCAGCTGTGTTTTTCCCATCATTTTGATATTCTCTCCTAGTTCTGTCCTTTCTTCTTTGGCTATTTCATTTTACAGCAGTAGTTTGCTTTTAATCAGCCCCCTTATCCCCTCCCTTAATTTACTTCCCTTTCTCCCCCCTCCCTTTTTGTTTCCCTCTTATTATTTTTAAAGCCTATTAAATTCCCTCTTTCCCTCCCTTTTTGTACTCCCCATCTTACTCACCCCCTTGGTTTTTCCCCTCAACTTCCCTGATGAGTATGATTTAATTTGATACACCAATGGATCTAGATGCTCTTCCCTCTCAGAATTGATTCCAGTTAGAATAAGGTTTGAATATCACTCATTAGCACTCTCTTCCTCTCCTTTTTATAATAGTATTCTTCCTCTCTCCATCCCATTAGCCTCTTTGTGTGTTATAGATTATCCTATTTTTCTTATTCCTTCAAGTTTCTCTTGATGCCATCTTCAATTACACCCCCTTTTATTTTTTGCATATCATCTTAAACCATTTAGTACCCCAAACTTTTCCAATGAATAATTCTTCTAACTACTACAATAGTGAATACAAACTTTAAAAATTACAAGTAACATTTTTCTATATAGGAATATAAACAATTTGACCTTATTGAAGCCTTTAAAGAAAAAAGCTTAAAAAAATTTCCCCTCTCATTTACCATTTCATGTTTCTCTTGATTTTTGTATTTGGATATCAAATTTTCAATTTAGTTCTGGTCTTTTCTATACAAATATTTGGAAATCTTCTATTTTATTTAATGCCCATACTTTCCCCTGAATGTATAGAGTAAATTTTGATGGATATGTGATCCTTGGTTGTAGACCCAGTTCTCTTGCCTTTCTGAATATCATATTCCAAGCCTTGAGGGCCTTTAGTGTGGAGGCTGCCAGATGTTGTATAATCCTGATTGGTGTTCCTTGATATCTGAATTATCTCTTTCTGGATTCTTGTAATGTTTTCTCCTTAGCTTGGAAGGTCATGGATTTGGTAATTACATTCTTGGGGGTTGTCTTTTGAGGATTTAATGTAGAGGATGATCTATGGATTCTTTCAATGTCTATTTTGCCCTCTTGTTGAAGAACATCAGGACAGTTTTCTTGGATAATTTCTTGTACTATGATGTAAAGGTTTATGTTCATGTCTAGGTTTTCACATAGACCAATGATTCTCAAATTATCTCTTCTAGACCAGTTTTCCAGGTTTTTCTCAAATATTTTTCAGTTAGCATTAGCCACACTCATGGTAGACTCCTTAGAAATTCTTATTCCACTTATGAAGATGATCTGAGTCAATCACACAATAGACATTTATTTTGACTAATGTTGAATGATTCATATAGACAAGAAATCATTGCCACCCTTTGCCTGGGTAGTTCCAATTTAGTGAAAATAAGAGACTGATATGTTTTTCCCTCCTCTTTTGTTATCAAGAAATAACTCTGTGAATCTCCACTAACATCATACTGTGGGTCCTCACTATGACATGTGGCTTCTTAAAAACTGTGTCAGTGGAAAATAACCTCTTTCAAGTTGTACCAAGCTCTAAAATCTTTGAATTTAGGTTTAATGAGGGACTGTGTGCTTGTTTTCTAATGCCCAGCTTTACATTGCAGATGGACTCATCACCACTTTCAATATAGATTATATATGTATATATAAACTTATCTTCATGTATATAGATATAGATAATCCTTAGATAATATTTGGGGCAATACCAGGATGTCTGTGCTTTGTATCAGCAGGCATCCTTCTAGAATGTCCCATATTTTACCTCAGTCTCAGACATGTCCAAGCATGCCACTTCCCAGCCAGTAGAACCAGTCATCAGGATTGAACTGAACTCCCTCCTTCTTCTACATCACAAAGTCCCCAATGTTAGCTGGGCTCATAGCATAGACTACGAAGAATTTTTTGGCTAGGGGAACTCTTCGAAGTCATTTGTAGAGGTTTTTCATTTTATATTACTAAAAAGAATGTCCATATGGATATAATTTACTTCTCAGTAAAGTATTGAAATAATTATGGGAAAATAACAACCTAAATAGCTTTAACAAGTCAGATAGATACTTATTCTTAGAATTAGCTTTTTAGAGAAATACTTATTTAGGTACAATTCATCAATTTCTTTATTTCTTGCTTTTCACCTTTTCACCTCACACTGCATTTTAGATTGGAGTAAAAATATCTTTTTCAGTGAAATATTTGCCCCGTACCTTTGGGTTTTCTCTTTTAAGGACTTTCAGATACTGCTTACCTTTTCTATCAGCAGTTGAATACCTGTCATCTTCTCACTCCTCCCCTTTACTTCCAAACTTCTAAATGTAGTAATCTATACTTCTTGCCATCACTTATTGACCACCCCCTCATTCATCAACCCTTTGTAACCTACCTTTCATTTTCCCATCACTCCAGTGAAACTACTATCTTCAAGGTCACCAGAAAGATTGAATAGTACCCCTTCAATCCTCATTCATTATGACTTTTTTTGCAACAAAGGACACTTTAACAACCATATTTTCTTGTGAATTCATACTTCCTTGGCTTCTGCAACACTGTTCTCTCTTAGTTTGCCTGTGTGACCACTCTGTTGTGAGTTCATTTTCTTCTGCCTACTTGAATAGTTTAGGTCAGTGGTATCAAACTCAGTTGAATGGGCTGCATGCAACCTGAAAAATTACTCAATTGCAACTGAAACAAGATAAATATGTAACTGGGAAATGCTTAGCAAAATAAATGAAATAAAATAAAACAGATAATGTTGATTTATAGTGTTCTAAGTTAATATGTTGCTCACAGAGATCCATTTCTATTTGAATTTGATAGCACTGGTGTAGGCATCCCTAAAGGTTTTGGCATATGTCTACTATTCTTATATCTGTGCTCTCTCCTTTGGAAATTCACTCACTTCTATGGCTTCAGTAATCAATCTACTTCCCATGTGTCATACATATATGGTTCTTGTTCCATTCCTTTATTTCTAAGAGTCATTAAGTTGACATGGACTCTTAATATCAGTGTATCAGGAGTCAGCCTGATAAAGTAGAAAGAATTATAAATTTAGAGTCAGAGTACCTAGTTTCCAATTCTGGTTGTGTTGTTTGGGTATATCTCAATCCTTTCTAGTTTAAATTATACATTTAAAATCTATAAAATGAGTTGGTAAGACCAAATGGCTTCAAGTTCCCTTCACATTTCAGACTTTGATAGCCATGATGACTTTCCTTTCACTCTGTTACACTCTAGCTCTTCTAAAGCTAGAAATTTTCCTCTCTCCTCACTCTAGAGCTGTCCTCAGGGTTTGTGGCATTCTCACTCTAGAACATTCCTATGCTTCTGTCTTTTTCATTCATTGGTGAGTTCCTTTCACTTTCTTCATTTTGGTGAGGGTCACAGACCAGTTGTCCTTTATTTCCTTACTGGTTCTGCTTTTGATTTTCTGGACTTCATCACTAGAATCCATCCTGTTCCTACTTTTTTATTCCCCTTTTCTGTGTTATCATGTAAGCTTTTTGAGAGCGCTGCCATCGAATAATTTACACAGCTTTTCTCTCACATCTCCAGATAAATGTTGGTTACATTTTCAATAATTGTTTTCTGACATTTTGTGATTCATGTTCTCTTACTCCCTTTCCCAGCTGTAGTTAATGTCATACACATGTCATCATACAATACATATGTCCATGTCCATCATGTTGTGAAGAAGATACATATCATTTACACTAGAGAAAAATTCATAGAGGAAATAAAGTGAACAATGGAATACTTTAATCTGCATTCAGACTTCATCAGTCCTTATGAGGTGGTGGATAACCTTATTCATAAGTCCCTGGGAGTTGCCCTGGATCCTTGAATTGCTAATAATAGTTATTCACAGTTGGTCATTGTGCTTTATTACAGTCATTATGTACAACATTCTCACTTCACTTTCCATTACTTCACAGAATTCTCTCTAGGTTTTGTGTGATCATCTTGCTTGTCATTTCTTATGGCACACAGCAGCATTATTCTTAAAACACAGATTTAACCATGTCATTGACCTACTCAAGAAACTTCAGTAGCTCCCTATTATGTCTAGGATAAAAAAATGTATCTATCATTTAAAGCTCTTTACTATCTGACTCCAATTTATCTTTCTATATGTTTCACATTACTCTTCCACAATAGGTTCCATAATTCCTGCAAAAATACTTTATTAGCTGTTCTCTACCTCTGTGTACCCTGTCCTCCCATACCTGGAACAGTCTCTCTTTAGCTTTTCTTAAGGATTCTTTTGTTGTTTGGTCATTTTTCAGCCATGTCCAAATCTTTGTCCCCCATTCAGGGTTTTCTTGGCAAAAATCCCATTTCCTTCTCCAGCTTATTTTACAGATGAGGAACTAAGGAAAACACTGTTCAATGACTTGCCCAGGGTCACACAGGTAGTATCTGAGACCAGATTTGGATCTTCCTGGCCATCAGCCTTCCCTGGCCCACTATTCACTTTGCCACCCAACTGCCCATACCACCTAGCTGTCCATCGTGCTACCAAAGTGGGTAATCTGCCTTTAAAGTTTTGTTCAATGCTATTTCTAAAACAAGATCCTTCCTGATTCAACCTATAAAAAGTTCTTTTAAGTCAGTTAATATGTATCTCATTTACAGTTACTTTCTCCCCTCCTAATGCTCTATTACCCCTCATGATTGAATGTAATCTCTTTGAAGGCAGGGATTGCTTCATTTTTGCCCTACCAGTGCATACAATAGCATACCACTTTGCATTTAATAGGAACTTAATAAATGCTTCATCATTTCAGTTACATTGTTTTTTCTTGCTCAGTGCCATTGATCTTGATCTGGAAGGAATGACAAAAGTCATCTAGCCTAATGCCTTTCTTTTAGAGTTGAATAATTGGGATATTTATTCAGTTGGCAAATTTGTCCTGCCTGAGGTTATACAAGTAGAAAGGATTTAGGATTTGAACTCAGATCCACTAACTCAAAAGTCAGTGTTCTTGTCACTGAACTAATCTGGCTCACTCTCTCTGGTTTGGGAGGAAAAAAATGGAGCACTTTTGGGGGCACTAATGGCAGCACTTGCTCCTCTCTCACCTCCAGGTTCTGCTTTCATTGCCACCCCTGCTGCACTAAAAAGACCTGTTTGCTCTTGCTAATCACAGGGAAGCCCCTAACTTGCCTTTTCACCCTCCTGCTTTTTAGCACTTGTGGTTCCTTTCTCTAAATGATGAGATGAGAAAGGAAGAGTAAGCCAAAATAGAGGACATCTTGGTGCTGACAGCAGCCCCTCCCAATCCTCCCAGTCCAATGGTTCTCCTCTCCCATCAGCTTGTCAAAAGGAGGTATTTTTATAGTTTGTCCTTTTTAGCTCCTTCTTTCCTGTCAATTTTCCCCAGCAAGTCCAGGAGCTGCTGGACTGAAATTTGCATATGATATTTACTTCTTTAGCAGCTGTCACTACTATCACTTAGTTACAAACTGTTTCAGTTAAAGAGATAGTAACCCTTTCACAGAACAAGATAGGATCATAATATTTAGAACCGGAAAGGACTTTAGAGATCATCTCATTCGATTCCGCCAGTTTATATCTGAAGCCCAGACAAGAGAGTGAATTGTGCTGAGTCCTAATGTAGTAACTGTA
>NC_058131.1:194356455-194421477 GCF_016433145.1 Gracilinanus agilis | reverse complement strand
TGTGTGTGTGTGTCTTAGTGACCAGCATTCCCTGGAATATAATCCACTTCACTCTTTTAATTTTCTCTACCACACATTTGGCAAATATGATAAAATGCCAGGAAGCATGATAGTTAGCAGATTGGCTTAGAAGTCTTATTGCTGGAGGAATGATAATTGTTGGGTAAGGTGTGCCAAACTTGTTCAAATCCAAGGTTCTTTGGGTATTCTTTTTTTTTAAACCCTCACCTTCTGTCTTAGAATCAATACTGTGTATTGGTCCTAAGGCAGAAGTCCTGTAAGGGCTAGGCAATAGAGGTAAGTGATTTGGCCAGGGTCATATAGAATGTGTCTGAGGAAGTCCTTTGAACTCAGGACTTCCAGTCTCTAAGCCTAGTTCTCAATCCCCAGAGCCACCTAGCTGTCCCATTCTTTGGGACAACCATATGGAAACAATCATTTTCAATATCTTCTGGCCTTTCAGCTACTAAAAGCAAAACTATTTGGGAGTATTTTAATTTCTTGTTGCCACAGAGTGCCCATGTTTTCAGGGGGACTTGGCCATAGGAATAAAGTACCTGATAGGTGTACCATGGGTGGTGGAGGAAAGATATTCATTCTATTATTTTTAAACCCTTACCTTCCATCTTAGAATCAATACTGTGCATTGGTTCTAGGGCAGAAGAGTGGTAAGAGCTAGGCAATGGAGGTTAAGTGAAATTCCCAGGGTCACACAGCTAGGAAGTGTCTGAGGTCAGATTTGAACCTAGAATCTCCTATCTCTAAGCCTGTCTCTCAATCCAATGAGCCACCTAGTTACCCCTGCTCAGTCATTCTAATAACTATCTATGTAGATCACATCTGATGTTTGAAAAAAAGTTTAATATGGTTTTGTGTTTTCAATGACTTTAGGAAATTTTTCAAGGGAGATGCTTTCTGAGGTTTAAATGAAAAAAGCTGCATAAAACATCTAAAGAGAATCCCTTCAGTACTTTGGCCCTCTTAACTTGGATTTATTCATTCATTCATTTATTCATTCATTCATTTAATAAATATTTATTGAGCCCTAGTATGCAAAAAGTATTTTCTAGGTGCTATGTGGGCAACAAAATTGACTAAGACACACTATTACCCATAAGAACTTTATAGTTTAATGGAGAAGGAAAAGCTGTTCCCAGATAACTATAATGATACGATGGACAGTCAGGGAGGTACAATATGCTATGGCAGTCCAGAGGAAGGAAAGATCATTTCCATTTCACAAAGGGCTGGCTTCCCAGAGAAGACAGTGTCCTAGTTGGATAATGTGGTCCTGTCATGCTTGGGACAAAATATCTATTTGAGCCAATTAACACCATATGGAAACAATCATTTTCAATATCTTCTGGCCTTTCAGCTACTAAAAGCAAAACTATTTGGGAGTATTTTAATTTTGTACATTTTTTAAAATGAGCTTTATAATTTTTATCAATCCATGAGCAGGATTTAAAAGGTGTTAGGATTGGCCTGAAATTAACTGAGAGGTTGGTAAATCTATACAGAGCTTTGATGCTTTTGATATAGAGAATGAATAATTAATTTCATTTTTCTGGTTAAAAGAAATCCCTCAGGTGCTTTTCTCTGTTTTCTGCTGAGGCTTAAATTTTTTAGTCCTCTGACAATGTATCACACCCTCCAATATGTCTTGTTTCTATGGAGACACCAATGAACATCAGCTTGAATTCTTTGGCACAACATGATTTTAGATTTTTTTAGTAATGTTTCCAAAGCCCTTTTATTTTTTTTTGGTTATTTTTATTATATTTTATTATAGTTACTTTTTTATATTTTCTCCATGTTCACAAACATGTGAATGATTCTGTTTGGTTTATATATGCACATACACAACTCCTTTTAGGAGACTAGAATACATTTTTATTTTCTCCTACAGATCAGGATATGTTTTTAGATAGCACAGAGTTCAATAGATATTAACCAGAGAATAATTTGGTATTATTCTCTGACCTTTGAGTGGGTTTTGTTAAACTCATAAAGGATAGAGTTTGCACCCAAGGAAGAATGATTTTGTATGCTCCTAAGCCAATAAAAATGGTTCTGTACTGATCTTGTACCCCTTTTCAGATTTCTCTACCTTCCAGGTGACTGAGAGACGATTTCTAAGACTCCTCCATTCAGCGTCAAAGTCATTTTCCTAAATCTCAAGTCTGACTATCACTGCCCCTCACATACTCGAGAAACTTCAATGACTCCCTATCATCTCCAGGATCAAATACAAAATACTCTGTTTGGCATTCAGCATTTTTTATAACTATCCCCTGACTCTTCCCATCCACCTTTCTAGACTTCTTCCACATACTTTTTTTTCAATCCAGTGATAATGGCTTCCTTGCTATTACATTAACATAACACTCCATCTTTTGGCTCTGGGCATTTTCTCTGGATCTCCCCCATGCTTGTAGTACTCTCTTTCCTTGTCTCCACCTACTGTAGCTTTCCTTGGCTATCTTTAAGTCCCAACTAAATCCCACCTCCTGGAAGTCTTTAACAATCTCTCTTAATTCTAATGCCTTTATTCTGTTGATTATTTCCTACTTACCCTGGATATAACCCATTTCTACATAATTGTTTTCTTGTTGTCTCCTCCATTAGATTGTAAGCTCTGTAAGGGCAGTGATTGTCTTAACTCTTTTTGTGTCACAAGTGCTTAGCACAGTGCCTGGCACATAGTAGGCACTTAATAAATGCTTATCTATTGACCAAGAGATATTCTCTTTTTCGGTGACTTTTGTTATAATAAAATACTAGATGTATGTAGATGTTGTATAGATGGGATGATATGACACATCCCTCCTTTATAACAGTGCCTAGGCAGGATCCTGCAGGTCAAAGGATGATATCCCTTCAGGTTCCACCTGGGGTTAATTGATATTATATAATGGCCTCTTTAGCTTGGTAACGGTTGGTATCTGACTGCGTATCTCCCTTCCCAAAGAATAACCACTTCAGGAAAGTACTTTTAAGCTTTGACTATATTTAAACCAAGAGGTATAATGGGATTGGATAGAGGTTTTGGGAAACCCTAATTAAATTTGGTAATGATGAATCCTTAAACTGTAGGCAAGTAATGAATCAGGATGGTTAGTCCCTCTCTGGTCCAGCCTGGCCACAGCCACACCAGAGTAGACAAACTACTGCTTGATGTTTCAGCTTCTTCTTTGCTAGATGATATGCCTAACCAGTCTTTGAGATATCCACCCCTTTCCACCCTCTTCTTCTCCTGTCCACTTCCCGGATCCCTCCCAGGCCCTGGGAAACCTAGATAACTAAGATGATTGATTTCCTAATATCTAGGGGCAGTAGAATCAGAGATGATGGTCTGGGTACAGGCTGTTGATGTTACAGGAACAAACAGGAGGAGCTTGCAAGGCTGAACCCGCAAGTCTCAATCCCACAAAAGACCAGGATTCACTGATCTCAGGTCTCAGGGAAAGAAAAGACCCCTGCCAGAGCTGCCAGGGTGTTTTATACCCCCCTGGGCCAACTGCTCTCTCCCCTGTTCTCACAGCCCTCTGGGAACATTCCGATATCCAACGGATCCACCTGTCAATCAACAGTGTGGATTCCTGGCTCCCAGAGATTCAATATAACACTTTCTCCAGAATAGGAATAACTCTAATTGGAGATATGGATCTGAATCTAGGGTGAATATATGAACTAATTTTTTAAAGTATAATTTTAGAGAATCTAGAGGCCAACTCTTGGCTCTTGCAACATTGAATAACTTTGTTATCCTGGGAAAATTGTTTCACCTCTGAATCAGGAAGAAGATGGAAAGGGTCATGAACTTCCAAATGCATTGAGAAAAGTATGAAACTGTGCATTAGAAAAACTAAATTCAGTATGTACCATGAACTTATCCTGAGAAGACCTATCATCTTCTTTTGCTAATGTGACCTTTATTTCTATGGGTCTGTTCATTTGGCCTTCTGGAGAACTTCTTTGGCACTTGGGGATTGTTCTTTGGTCTCTTATCCATTGATGCATACATTCTTGATCTATGCATACTTGAAGAGTTTCCCAGAAACCTTTTCTCAACAAGATTGCTTGAAAACACACACAAACACACAACACACACACACACACACACACACACACATGCACACCCTTAATAAAGTAATAGTGGCAATGAGATAAAGAGAATTTTTTAGATAGGAGAACTAGAGGGGCTAGAACATTTTAAAGCCACAAAGTTGCTAGGGCCCCAGATAATGAGAGTGAGCATCACAGCGCTAAATTCCAAATGCTAAAAAGCATGAATACTTTTGATTTTGCTATAAACATTTACCATATCTAAAAGTACACGTCTCCCCTTCAAAATCTATCATCAAGTTCCCACTTTCTCATCATTTCTATGTTTTGTTTTTTTTAAATTTTGTTTTTGGCAGCCACTGTTAAAGGAGAAGACAGCTATATTTTCCTTTGTTTCCATTTAAATTAATATTATTGAAGAATCAGCAAAGGATAATGGGGAAAATCTCTGGGGTTAGAGATAGGAAGATCTGATTGGGTGATCTGAAGAAGTCAATTAATCCTTTTTTCCCTTAGTTTCTCCACCTATAAAATCAGAAGATTAAATTATATGACTTACAGCTGCACTCAGCTCTCAATTTATTTTTCTTTGTTCCCATTGGAAATAGTTTAGTACAGGTGGCTGAATGTGCTTCCTCTAATCCAGCTGATTATATATGATGGACATGGGAAAGAATAGATACCTCCACCTTCTAGAATCCCTAGCTTTTTTCAAGTCTTGGCTTAAGTGTCACTTTTAGCAAGAAACCCATTCCAGTGCTCTGAGCAACTTTCTCCTCCAAGGCAACTTTTCCTTGAATCTGAATATATCTTATATGTGCCCATTCATTCAAATGTTGCTTCTCTCTTTCAAAGGTAACATTCTTAAGGGAAAGGACTGATTTTTTTCCCTTTTGTACACTAAGTACAGCAGAGTATCTTTCATGAAGTAAATGCATAATACAGCTTTATTAAATGAATAATTGATAATGAGATCTTACAATCTAAATATACACAACAAGACATTTTCCTATTTAGCATATCCAAAAGAAGAGAACTACCTAGAATAGGATATGTCATAAAATTATATTTGTTGGAAAAATAATTATTTGAAATGAAAGACAAAACTAGAAAGAAAAAATTGCTACTAAATAATTAATACTCTGAAATAAGATCTCTTCCCTAAACTCAAGTACTTTTAGAATCTTGTACAATGTCCTGCATACCAAAATAAATGTTTTTTAAATAATAATATATTTTTTTTAGTTCATCATGGATCCACATAGACCCTTTCTCCATGCCGCCATATTAGCCCCAAGACTAGTCAGAAAGTCATAGGATTTTAGAAATGGAAGGGGACTTAGAGATTATCCAGTCCTGCTACTATATATGATTAATGAATAGTTGGTAATATTAATTAATGAATAGTTGGTAATATTGCCAATATTAATTAATGAATAGTTGGTAATATTGCCAAAAAAATCATGTATTGAGTTGTCCTCGAGCTAGAAAAATAAATATAACCTTTAAAGATTCTTATCAACAAAAATATTTCATAGATTTGGTTTGTTCTTTATAATGTGTAAAAGAATTATTTTTCTCATATTTTTCATAAAACTGAACACGCAAAAGCATCTAAATATAAATGTCTACTATGATCCTTCTCTAAAAATAAAGTAAGATCATGAGTTTTTCCTCCTTTTCTTGTTCATGTGCTCCAAAGTGGCTCCTCTGACCAAGAACACACAATTTTTAATAAAGTTTCTTGGTCATTTTTGGATAACTAGGCTCTTATTTTTTCTGAATAAGTTTTGATTAAATTCCTGAAAAAAATGTTATGGTCTTAGTGACTAGAATCTTGCTGGAACATCTCATAGGATGATGTGCAACCAAGTGCTTTATACAGATTTCACATTTATGAATATTTTATTAAAGCTCTGGTTTGTTTTTGTATCAAACTTCTGCTATATTATTAGATATTTCTGAGATTCACTGCAGTTTTTGCCGATGCAGAAGTATTATGATTTCAAATGTATCTTTATTAAAAGTAACTTTGAAATAGATGCAGGTGTTTTGGGAAGAAAATTCGATTTGATTCAAAGGTCCTGGGTTAGAATTATATCACTTTGACTTATTACTTATGACTTGAGGAAGTTACTCTTCACCTTGTTGGGCCTGAGATGCTCATTTTTTAAACCATGTGACTTGACTAGATGATTTCTAAGGTTCCCTTTGGAACAAATTTAGAATTCTATAACTTAAATTTTTAAAATGACACTCCTGGAGTAGATACAGAGGAATAGGCTGGTTAGTCTCTGGGGTTTTTTTTTTTTCATTTACATAAACCCATAAAGTGGGTAGCTTTTTCAATTCAATCATTTGGAATTTAACTTTTATATCTCTGTGTCTCACTGTTCTGTGATAAATTTGAAAGGAGTTGACTGATTTTTTTAACTGTTAGTGATTATCTCAGTAAATTGATCTAGTCTATGCTAACTCCCAATATAGTCTAGAAGATATCTTTGATGTATCTAGGATTCTCTTGCCCTTTGACATGAACCACAATATTGTTCCCTTCAACTTCTCAGTTACTTCTTAAATTTAACAGCATAAAAATTCTCCCTTCCTTGAAAAACTTTTTAAAAGAGTGATATAAACTCCAAATTGATTTCAACATAGTTTGACTCTAGATGTGTGAGAATCTAAAAATCTGGGTTTGAATATCGGTTGCTTCATTTTATAAATTGGCAAAGCATTTCACCTCCTTAAGCCTATTTATACTTGCATAAAATGGGAATAGTAATACTTATTCCTTTGACTTTGCAAGATTGTTATAAAAAAACCTGATACCCTAATATGAAAGTGCTAT
The DNA here is from genome assembly GCF_016433145.1 of Gracilinanus agilis. NCBI lineage: Eukaryota > Metazoa > Chordata > Mammalia > Didelphimorphia > Didelphidae > Gracilinanus > Gracilinanus agilis. Next base: position 194,414,561 of record NC_058131.1, on the reverse strand, counting down.
CTAAACATGAGCTATTATAGCCAAGAAAAAAATTAGTAGAACTAGATTGTCTCTAACACCCATAATTAAGGCTCTGGTTGGGCTTGATGGCTCATACCTGTAATCCATACTACTGTGGGAAGCTGAGGATAATGAATCACTTGAATTTTTGAGCTGCAGTAGGACTAAAGCTAATTATATCTCTTCATTAAGTCCAGTGTAAGTTTGGTGAGCCCCTTAGAGAAAAAGCTACAATACTGCCTTAGGAGGGTGTATCAGCCCAAACTGGAAAATATAGAGTAGATTAAAGCTTTTGTGTCCATTTATATTGGGATTTTGTGCCAAGTAGTAATGAATAGTCACTGTACTTTCAACCTAGGTGAGATAGGAAGACTTAGTTTTAAAAAATCAAGATAATTCTGACCTGTAGATTTGTGATTTAGTTTATTTTCTTAAACAAAATGAATTCCATACTTACCCCCTAAATGGATATGTTCCTTGCTGGAACTAAGAATCAAAAATCACAGAACTACAAGAATTTATTTGGTTATAACCTAGTAAATTAGCTTTGTGTAAAGTTTGAGTGATGTAGAGAACAGAGTATGAGTTTGGAGTCAGAGGACCTGATTTCAAATGCATCATCATTATCATTATTATCATCATCATTGTCACAAGAAGAACCATAATTGCTGGCATTTATGTAGTTCTTTAAGCTGTGCAATGTGCTTTACAAATATTGTTTCATTTGAGTCTCACAAAAGTCCTGATTGATAAGTTCTATTATTATGTGCATTTTAGAGATGAAAAAACTGAGGCAATAGTGGGTGTCTGCCTTGAATCACATAGCTAGCAAGTGTCTGTAGCAGAACTAAGTGAACTCAGGTCTTCCTGACTCCAAGTACAGTGTTTTGCCTAATGAACCACCTTGTATCTGCTCACATTCGACAAAGTTACAGGTTTGTAAATCTTGTAGGTAGAGTGAGCTGCCACACCAGATGTTCATTATGTAAACAAAGTCATAATCCTCCAATGTATTACCTTTTGACAATATAGCATTTTAGAAAATGACTTTTGAAGAGTGCTGAAATATATTACTAGAGCTCCTAAATCTGTTACAATTGAAATAGATGATCTCTAAGGTCCCTTCCATCTCTAAAATTCCAGGGATAATTAGAGACAAAGACAAAAGAGAAGGTGGGTGGGAATAAGCATTTATCAAGTACTCATAATGTGCCAGGCACTATGCTAAGTGCTTTACAATTATCATCTCCATTGATCCTCACAACAACCTTGGAAATAGGTACTATTATTATCCCCATTTTACAGGTGAACAAACTGAGATAGACAGAAATTAAATGAATTGCCCAAAGTCACTAATAGCTAATATCTGAGGCAATATATAAACTTATTTCTTTTTAATTCCAGGCATAGTGCTCTAGCCCCTCCTCTCCCTAGCTACCTCAAGAGCAAAATAATCCAAAATGTACCACAAATGACCTCTGGTCTATACAAAGACCCAGGACAATCTGATTCAACCCATGATCTGAATCGGAGGCATTACAAGATGCCCTCACATTATGAATTTTGTTGTTATCATTGTTGATATTCTCCTCCTCCTCTTCCTTCTTTCATTCCTCTCTTCTTCCTTCACTACTCTTTCTTCTTTGCCTTGAAATTCAAAATAATCCACAAAAATTTCTTAGAATGTGTTACTAGTTACAGAATGTGATGGTTGCTACTTGGATCTTTTCATTCATTCAAGCCATTTTTGTAATAATGGAAACTCTGAAGAGCTTAAATTTTACAATCTCCTCCCCTTTCAACTCAAGTTCTGAGAATACTAATCAAATCAATATTTCTGTTTCTGAAAAAGATAAGTTAATCTTTTGACCTATGACTATGATCAGTCTTTTCTCTGACTTCTTTCTTCAAAACAATCCTCCTTAACCACCTCTATCTGTGCTATCATTCCCTATCAGAATATACGTTTTTTTGAGGTTAAGGACCATCTTGCTTGATTGTGCTTGTATCGTAAGTACGTAACATAGGATTGGTAATACTTAGCAGAGTGCCTGGCATATAGTATGTGGTTAATAAATACTTTTTCATTTATTCATTTTGTCCAGCTATTTTGAAATTATTGAATTATTTGTTATTTATAAGCACAATTGAATATTGTCGCATATTTGAAAACAACTCATATATATACACATAAAATATGTCTGTATGTATGCTTACAAATATATGTACATATACATATATGCAAGTCCACGATACAAGTATGTATTCATGGTATATATAAGGTACATGTACATATGTACTGCAAAACGTCCAAGTTCCCCACTGTTTTGAACACATATTGAGAATGCACAACATACAAAGTCATGGCCCTCCAAGTTGTTATGCATTTTCATTGTTGCTTAGTGGAGGGTAGGGTGTGACATAGATTGGTTGTTTTCCATGGTGCTTCTGTGCAACTTTAGAGAATACTTTTATTATGGCAGCATTTGTAGATTCTTTGAAAGTCAAAAAATTAAAAGAGCAATGTACCTTCCCAGAATTACTTCCATTTCTGCTCTTTAGCTCTCAATTGCCTTAGACTTTTTTGCTGTGTTTGCTTTTCCCCCTTCACAGGCCATAGTAGTGGCTTTTCTTTCAAAATAATTTTAGAAATTCACTTTTCTGACATTATTTAAAACAACAGGGTAAAAGAGCAATATAGAGGTGTGAAGCTAGATGGCTCAGTAGATTGAGAGCCAGGCCTAGAGATGGGAGGTCCTAGGTTCAAATCTAGCCTCATATATTTCCTAGCTTTGTGACCCTGGGCAAGTCACTTGACCCCCATTGCTTAGCCTTTACCACTCTTCTAACTTAGAACCAATATACAGCACTGGTTCTAAGTTAGAAAAAAAGGGATTTTTAAAAAAATAATATCAAAATAACTTCTTTTATAGTGAGGATCCAAATTGGATAATTTGGAGAACAAATTGGAGAACAAATCTGAGAACAAATCCGATGGCTCAGGACACCATCATCATCAGAGGGGACATCATTCCATTGATGTGGCCCTAAAGCAGAGAAAAAAGCTCATCATTAGAAGGATTTCCTGAATTGGGAAGTTTAGGCAGACAATGTAGACTTTAGAAAAAATAATGATTTTAGATTTCTTTATTTAAGAAGTAAAAGGTAAAGCATGGTGCAGTCGAAGTTCATTCCCTTTGTTAAATTCCCTCTGGGTGTTTCCATATTGGTCAAGAATGCTTCTACATATTCTAAATTACTCATTTAGCCTGAAAGAAAAAGATATTTCAATTCTAATGTGTAAATTAAATATTTAGGAGACCACCAGATTCTGGAAACCTTATAATAGAGGTCACAGAGTTACGTGACTTAAGATTGGCCAGTTTTGTAAGCAATGATTCCTGGACTGGGATGTGACATGTAGGGACTGAAGTGAAACCATGTCCAATTAGAAAATCTTAGGGAAGGTTTTAAACTCAGCTTAAAATGTCAGTGTGTGAAGCAGGCTCTCTCTGTCATTTTTGGTCTCACGAAAGGAGCTCTTTTAAAGCCATCCTGGCATTTATCTACATAAGCCATCTCTGTCAAATGGAAGCCACCTGGGCTGGGAATACAGGAACTCCATCTCTTGGGCTCCAGTTCCTTCCTGAACGCAAGTCCTCTGCTTGGCTGACCTTAATTTGTCTGGCCAGGTCATGTGGTCGGCTGAGTTCATAGGGAATCAGGGTCCTGATCAAGCAGAAGTAACTTGGCTTGGACTTTGAGTTAGATAAGCAGGAGACTTTATTTCTCTCTTTCTCTTTACTAATAAATACTGTTATAATTTAATATAAAGTCTGTGAGATGAATTTTTATTCATAACATTAAAAAATACAGAGTGATAGCTATGAAACAGCATTGTGTAGTGAGCAGATCAAGAACTACCTTCAGAGTTAGGACAATCTGAGTCCAGTGTCACCATTCACACCCACTGGTTACATGACCCTGGTAAGTCCCTTCACCTATTATTATCTCAGGAAATTTTCCAAGACTATAAGGCAATAATATCAGGCAATAAGAATTTATTAAGTACTTACTATGTACCAGGCATTGTGTCAGGCTATGGAGATAAAAAAAATGACAGAGAAAGACCCTGCTCTCAAGAAACTCACAGTTTAACAGAGAAAGCCACAAGAAAAATATATGGACAAGACATAACAGTAAAAATTGCAGTAAAAAAAGACAAAAAGAATTAATGGAGACAAGAAAAAACTTCAAAAAATAGTCAAAGCTTTGGCACTTCAAGGAAATCAGAGGGCGGAGATAAAGAGGGACAATATTCTAATCTTGGGAAGTATCCAATGAAAGTCTACAGAGAGAATGGATTCTGTGAGAAAGAGTAAGGAAACAAATCTGAATTGAAAGATTTCCGAATAGTGAGATTCTTGACCTATATCAATGTGGGAGAATTGAAAGCAATTGTAAATGAAACAAATTTATCTATCCATTCTTCTTCAACTTTAATATTGTTTTTGAATGGCAAACTTGCTATGCGTGTCTCTGGACAAATACTCTTCACTCTCTGGGCTTGTAAACTGATCTTCTAGATTAAAGCCAGTAGAAAGGAAGCTACTTGAGGACAGGGACTGCTTTCATCATGTATTTTTCCCTCAGTTCCTTGTACATGATATTGTTGATCAGCCATTTTTAGTCATGCATGACTCTTCAGGACCCCATTTGGAGTTTACTTGGCAAAGATACTGGAATGGTTTGTCATTTTCTTCCCCAGTTCATTTCACAGATGAGGAAACTGAGGCAAACATGGTTAAGTTACTTACCCAGAGTCACACAGCTAGTAAATGTCTGAATTCATATTTGAATTCAGGAAGATGAGTCTTCCTGACTCCAGGATTGGTTCTCTGTTCACTGTGCCTCCTAGCTGTCACAGAGAAGATTCTTAATAAATGCCTGATGAATGAATGATGAATTTTAAGGTCTCTTCTAATTCTAAAATTCTTTGGTTCTGTAATAAAGCAGAACAGTGCACATGAGGGCTCATGTGTTTAAAAATATTTTCCATTGAAGCTCTTCTCACAAAAAAATAGGTTTTGGAGATTATGTTAGAAGTAATAAAGATGACATGATACTTGTAGAGAACATACTTTTAAGTAGGGCACAGCAGAACACAGAAATATGGATTGTAGTTCCAGTTCTGCTACTACATAAGCTACCTGAGGCCCTTTTACTTTATATAGAAAATGATCCTTATAGTAGATGACCTCCAATATCCCCACCTGCTTTAAAATTCTATGAATATTACGCTCAGATTTCATGATACAGGAGATTGCAATCAGTTTATGGAGAAATACTTGACTATGCAGCATAAATTATTTCAAGAGTAATAGGGAATGTCTAGTTTGGAAGGCAAATCACAATCAGACTATGATTTAGATTTTTAAATGCTAGCTAGGGACTTGCACCAAGCATATAGAAATGATGGAACTTGTCAAGTGTCACGTGGTTAGTAAATGTTAGATTCAGAATTTGACCTTAGATTTTCTTTACTCCAAGGCCAAAGTCAAGGCCACTATGATCACAATTTCTATAATAAGAGGAAACATCATTTATCTCACCATACTCACTATGTAACTATTTTATTAAACAAATAAAATGCATCTCTGATAAGAAAATATTGTGATAGGGAATTCCTTTATTGAAAAAGGTTAAATTTTAGTGTGCCTATTTTGAGTTTCTTATGGCCTCCATTGTGTTTTTATGTATTTCTAGAGGCAACTCATCATGCTGATTTGCCCATTTGCCCAACTGCTTATTTAGCTTCTCTATAAGTTGTATTAGTAAAAGTTGGGTCAAAAACAGATGATGCTAATTCCATCTCTTTTTAATTGAGTCATTTGGCTTTCTTCCTTTGAGTGGATATGATGATAACATTTTCTCAGGCTGGTTGAGTATGTGAGTAAAGGGGGAGGGGTGGAGTGGAGAGAGATCAGGCTTGTGCAGGCATTTCAAATTACTCTTACTTTCTAAAGGATGAGGTCAGGATTTTTTTTTCTGTTTTCATCCCCTTGCCTTAGTTACCTGAATCTACCTGTATTGTGAATATCTCTAACATGGCCTTAACTGAGCAGCATTTTGTTGAAGATTAATTTCCTGTGATATATTTTCTTATCTGGATCTATTTTTTTATCTGGTGTCGTATTTCTGTAAGCCTAGTGGATGGACACTCACTGAATGCTTCCTGAATTCGATATATCAGAGCTTGTGTGGGCATTTTGTAGACTTTTCATGTCCCTAAGAAACTCTAATGTATGATGTAGCTGCTTGTTTTTGTACTTCAAGGACTGAGATTTTCGTTTTTTTTTTGTGAACTCCCTTCCCTCTGACTTAGTCATATAGTCTTTGAGAATTAGTTGCTGAGACAAAATAGGCATTGTCTCTTGGCCAATATGGTGATGAACAACTCTTAACCAACATGTTCCTCAGATGATAGATACGTTGTCTCTCATTTGGCTCTTAGCCAAAGACTTTCTAGTTTGTTAGGAGCCTTCTATGTTTTATGGGGGCATCGTTTTGAGAGATAAGACTCATCTTGATGACAGATGGCACAGTGGGAAGAACAATGGATAAAGAATTGAAAAGGAAAGTGATTCAAATCTTCAGTTTGCCCTCTTTTTATCAGTATGGGCTCTGGCAAAATATTTGACCTCTGTGGACCTCTGTTTCTTCATATAAAATGAGGCTGTTTTATTACATAGTCTCTAGGATCCTTCTGACTCTAAATTCCATAACATCAAGGAGCACAAGGTGAAGACAATGGTAAATCTATAACTCTATAAAAATATAGATGCATATATAAACAAATATATCTTAAAGGACATAAAATAATACTGCTGAACCTATTAGGTACATAATATGTGAGTTCTTGGGGGGGAATGCTGAATACATCAAAGTGGAATAGTTTTTCAAGAGTGAACAAAAAAGGATCCAATCTTTAGACATTCTTCAAAGGCAAGAAATGATTTAGAATTTTGTATGGGATGGGCATAGTATTAGTTGACTCTTAAATAAATGAAAGAGGAAACACATTAAAGCAGATAATCAAAGATACTGCTGACAGAAAGCATTTGTGATTCGATCTTCTATGCTCTAACGATTCTTAAAGTATTTTTGTTGAGCTATTAACATCATTCCATTCTGAAGTTTGTAACTCTCAAAGTTTTACAATCTGGACTTTCTCTGTAAGGATGACTGTCAGTGCTATGACATTGGCAATAAAGATGAGTCTCGATTCACTCAACATGACTGGTAAGTTATCCAAGTCATCAAGGGAGATGAAAAATAAGTGAGTCTCTTGGAATAATAACTGGAAGCAGCAATTATGATTTCAGAAGGAATGAATAATTCTGTTTTAAATTATATATCTTTACAATAAGGATTTGTTGACATTTGAAATTGAGTAGATATAGTTCCTCTTGGGGGCATTTGCAATGCTCTTTGAAGAAACCTTTACAAATTGTCATGAAATTCAATGCATGGTGGCTCTGCTTAAATATGAGAAGCTTTAGACTTAATTCTTTTGAATTTTGGCTCTAGAACTAAGTAAAGTTAGGAAAAGAATTCAAAATGTAAAGCTCCTAGGCCCTATTTTTCTGAAGTATACACATAACAAGGTTAATAGAACAGTAAAGCACTCTAAAGCAGCCTGGAGTAGTATGGAAAAGACTGGATACTCATATTTAGTTCTTGAGGAAATTATGTTAAAGGTCTCATTGTCATATAGCAACACTAGTTAAATCATTATATTGGGAAAATTGGTACTTGCTTTTATGAGAATCTGAGGAGATATCAGTGGTTTGGTGGTTAAGAGCACTGGACCTGGAGTTAGGAAAAGCCGGGTTCACATCTGGGCTAAGACACTTCTTAGTTGTGTGACTTTGGGCAAGTCACTTAATGTTTGAATACCTGACAAAAGAATACACCAGGTCAACTGGAGGAGAAAATGACAATCTACTCCAGTATCTTTGCCATAGATAGCTATAGTCCCTGGGATCACAAAGAGTCAGACATGACTGAACAAAAACAGTCATGAACAGCAATATGGAGGTAAATAAAAGTACTTTGAAATTTCCTGAAATAATTATAATTTGCTCTCTTCTTTTTCGAATTAAGTCTCAGTTATATAATACTTAGCTATACAGTTTGTCCCCCAAATACTTGCAGTTAGATATGATCTATTCAGTGTTCATTTAAATACATTTTAAAACCTGGGAAATGGACATTCTTCATCCATTTAGCATTTCCTATATGGATGGTGAAGCCAATTACCTCGAATAATTAATAATAACTTCTAGGATGCTGTGTAACATATTGGCGGCTTACTACATACACACTGTCATATGTCAAACACAATAGGAAATTCCTCTTCAACTATAGTCTGTTTGAAATCTTCCATCCACTTGGTAAATATTTATGGTGAGCATACATTACTAGTTTATGCTTTGCCTAAAATTTATTGTCAAAGCATATTTGAATAGGACCATTTCTGTTAATGTCTTCAAAAGAATCCTAAATTGTATTGCATATGGATGGAAAACACGGTCATTAGATGAATATTTTTTTCATAATCAATAAACAATAAGCACAGTGTGATTGGATATTCTTTCCATCTCTATCAGTTGTGACATGGTAACACTATGATCCTTATTCAGTAACATGTGGGAAAGCTTACTTGTTTCCTACTAATTATATTACTGAAAATGCTTTCAATTCATATAAAGATCACTCTCATAAAACTTTGTATGAATGAGAGAGCAAGCATATACTTCCATAATTATTAATGTTCTCTCAATAATTTTATTTAATGTTAGTAAAGTTTGAGACTTTGCCCACATGTTGAACATCTTCCTTTTCTTCAGCTTTTTTTTTTTTACATTTGGGTTCTTCAATGATTGTTTTGTCTTTAGCAGCGAGCTGAATTCTGTACATTTAATCCAATTTGGCTGTTTTTCTCGACTTTCTTTTGTTTTGTTTAGTGCCATTTCTACCTCCTCTATCAGCAGCTCAGAGACTTTTATATTAAAGTAAAAATGTATTCATTCCCCTCCCCTTAATGGGGAAAACAGTTTTTTGAAGTAGCTTTTATGGATCTTTTCCTCTTTTCTACTGCTTATAGTTCTCTTTTCATATTTGGTTACCCTTGGAATAACTTGGCTTAATTTTATATTTTGTAAGCTTTCTTTAAGCTGTTTTTAACCACTGCTACTCTTTGCTTTATGTGATGATTATTTTTTCTAAGATTTTTTATTCTATCCCATTGTTACCTTTGGCTACTATCATTCTGTCTTTGGCCAAAAAGTCAAGTATTTGCCAATTAAGGCACTTTCTAAGCTCTGTTGTAAGAATTAATTTATATTGGTTTAATTTTTGGATGAAATTATTATATTCAACATCAATTCAATTTCTGTTGTGCATTTCTCATTTTTCATTTTTCAAAGATTATTTAAAACATGTGTGGTCAAAATTGTCTAATTACTATTCTTTTTATTTCAAATTCTGGTTTTAGCACTGAAAATTCAATAGTCTTCCTGCAATAAGACAGCTGACTCAGTAATAACTTTCATAATCATGACCAGTTTTTTCCCAGCTTTGAAAATGTAGCCAAGTTTAACTTTTGTGTTACCATTTGGTGCTTACCTTGGAAAGGATGTATCACTTCCATAATTATTTCTTTATTCTCAACTACCTGTGTTGCTATAGAAGGAAAAAATCATTATGGTCTTTTTAGCAAATCTCATCACTTGTAGTAAAGGTAAAGATGACCAATATCCCATTAAGATATTTCTTGTAGCTTTTGAGCATGTGATAAAGCATACTGCTTTAATTCCTTTCTTTGTCTTTCTGATTCCCTGTGAGGTATCCCTTATTTAGCTTCGATTTTGTCTTCTAGTTTCATTCATATTAAGAATGCCAAGATTGATATGACTTAGCTCTTGCCACAATTTGTCTACTTATTGAACATTGGACAAGAATTTCACATTTCAAATTTGATCTTGAGAATAATCTAAATATGGCGTGATTTTAAGTGCCCCTTACTGTCTTCCTTATATTTTGCACCAAAGAAGTGGACTATGGGTATGTGTGCCTGAGGGTCTTTCAAAAAAAATTTCTTTGATTTATAGGTGCCTTGTCTAAAAAGATTTTATCAATAATTATGCCTCTCTAAAATCAGGTAGGCTCATCATATGTAAAATAGAATCACTATATTCCCAGGGTTTTACTCAAGGTGTTTCTCACATGGTAGGATTTATGAGAGTTCTAAGTCCATTGGCACAGCCTTTGAAATGCCTCCAGAATTACCCTCAAACATGCCATGATATAGCTTGAAGTAGGGAGCTCCATAAACCAATGGAATTATTAGGCTAGGGTCATTGTGTGACCCAGTTTAAGACAGAGAAGAGTAATCTATTCTGAAGGATAATTAAAATGAATTCATCTCTGAAGAATAAGGAAAGTCTTTTTAATGACTAAAATATGTAATAATAATATTAATTATTATTATAATAAATCAGAATTATATAGTGCTTTAGAGTTTGCAAATAATTTAACATATATCTTATTTGATCTTGACCACAACCTTATGATATAAGTGCTGTGGATCCCTATTTGACATGAGGACATTGAAACTCAGAGAGAATAAATCACTTTCCCAGGTGCCAAGATATCACAATGGTCTGAGTTAGTATGAGTTGGTCTTCATTTTCTTGTTTTTGTGATGAGATGAAAGAAATAGAGAAAGATAAAAGGTAAGGAAGAAGGAGAAGGGGAAATATATATATACATATATATACATATATATACATATATATATATATATGGTGTGATTTTAAGTACTCTTTACTGTCTTCATATATATATATATATACATATATATGCATATATATATGAATAAACGGAGCTAGTAACCAATATTATGATAGAAGGGAGAGAGAGAGAGAGAGAGAGAGAGAGAGAGAGAGAGAGAGAGAGAGAGAGAGAGAGAGAGAGAGAGAAAGTCTATGAGGTGAGACTATCTTCTAGCTCTCCCCTCCAATGAATATGCACTGCTGAGACTTTGAGCGGGTGTCACCCCAAAACTGGGTGACCTGGATGGCCGTGCTGCCCCACAGGAGTTGGGATGAGGCTTCCCTATAAGATGAGGTATTGGGTACCCCAATCCAATTCTGAATGAGAGTGGGGTTCACGCAAGCCTCCGCCAAGATCAGCCAACTTCACAGTGGGGGGGGGGGTCGGGCTCCAAGATGGAGGCAGCCAGACCAAGCTGTGATTCCCCTCCCCCTCATCTCTCAGGCACTCTGGAATGCTATCTGACTAACAAATGTCTTTTATTAATATCAATATAGGGATTGGGGAAAGGGGTGAAGGGCAGAGGGATTTTGGGGTGTCCTCTTCTCTATTTCTATGGGATCCATCACTCAGGTGGGAACCATTGGGGTTCCCACTCCTAAGTGTCTCCCCCCTTGTCCTTTCTCCTGTTTCTATTTCTATCCTTTTCTATAATTGTAAGTTAGACCAGAAAGGTTCTCTCAGTAAGGTTGGGTAATGGTGGGAGGAGCCTAAGAGATCACTCCCAAAATGGAGTCCCAAACTTAGCTGTCTCTATGATTGAAGTCTTGCTGGGTGAGATGTGATGGGATGCCTTTGACCAGGGAATTGGAATTTCAAAGTCCAAAGGAAGATCCTCAGGAAGCCCTCAGGACTGGATTTGAGCTGGGATGTTCTCCTCCTCCCTTTCTCAGTCCTCCTCCAGAAGTCCTTCTCCTTCTTCCTCCTCCAGAGAATTACCCACAATTCCCTTTGGTCTCAACTGTCACCAACTGTCACCAACGGTTTTCTTCTGGCTCTTTTTGTCCCATCCCCCACCCTTATTTATTCTGACAGAGAGAGAGATTAGCCTCAGATAAATAGATAAATGCAGGGAAATTAAGCAGCAACAATGGTAAGATGCCAGAGGATTGCAAGCATGGGAAAGATGATGGATTGAGTGTCATGTTCAAGGAGTAGCCAATAGATTTATATAGTTGGATTGCAAGTATTTAAAGGGAACTAAGATATAAGAAGATTTTGAGTCTGGAAAAGTAATAAAAGTCCATGCTTTGCAGAGTTTTAAACTGCCAATGGAATTCTATCTGATTTTAGAAGTAACAAGGGGTTCCTGGAGTTTAGGGGGCATGGTCAGACCTATCCTTTAGGAAAATCACTTTGGCAATAAGTAAAGTATGAATCTGAGCAGGGAGAAGCTTGAGGCAAGGTTATCAGTTAAAAGGCTAATATAAGAATACAGGCAGGAGGGCAGAAGGTGATGAGTGCCTGAAACAGAGTGGAGACTGTGAATGAAGAGAAGGAGATGTATGTTGTAAAGGTAAACATACCCATATTTGCCAATGTACAGGATATGTGGGATAAGTGAAAGTGAGGAGTTTTAGCTTTGATGATTAAAAGGATGGTGACATTAGCTTTGATGACTAAAAGGATGGTGATCTCAACAAGCAATATTGAAAGAGTGAAGAGGAAAGGGTTTGAATGGAAAATGAATTGTGTTTTAGATATATTGACTTTGAAATATATATAGGACATTCCATGTGATATATCAAAAAGATAATGTGGGACTAGATCAATAGATAAGCTAAGGTAGGATATACATATCTGGGAATCATCTTTGTATATATGATCATTGAATCCATCAGCATTGATGAGACCACCATGAGGGATTATATAGATTGAAAAGACAGCCTAGAACAAAGCCTTGGGAAACTCCCCTGGCTAGTGAGTATAACATGAATGAAGAACTAACCAAGGAAATTAAGAAGGAGTCGTCAGAAAACAAGAAAACAAGGAGAGTAGTATCAAACTAGTCAGAACAGAATATTTCAAAGCAAATGATCTACAGTTTCAACTCTTTTAGAGAGGCCAAGAAGGATCAATATCATGAAAAAAAATCCATTAGATTTGACCATTAAGGGATCATTGGTAACTTTGGATAGGATAGCTTCAGTTGAATGTTGATGTTAGAACCCAGATTGGGAAAGCTTTAAAAGAGAGTAAGAAGAGAACAAGAAGAGAGACTTAGTTAAGATCATTTTCTCAAGGATTTTGTCCAAGAAAGAAAATTGACATATAGGAAGATGGCTAGCTGGTGTAGTAGGATTAAGTGAGGAATTTTTAAGGATGGTGTAGTTGTAGATATGTTTGGAGATAGCAGATAAGGAGCCAATAAATACGGAGAAATGAAAGGTAACAGAAGAATAAGGGCGAGAATAGATGCATTCTACTAAAGAATAAGAGAGGGAAAAGGACCAAGGGTGTACTGAAGGGGTGGGCCTTGGCTTAATGAAGAGCCAGCTTATAATATGAGAATGCAGTAAAATAGGAGATGGTAAGGGACAATGATCAAATAATGTACAATAATCAGGAGACAAGAAGTCAATTCTAGGCAAATGAGAATTAGATGGGGTCTTTAACTGAAAGTATGGGGGAGAGGAAAATAGTAGAAACTTGAGAAGAGAATTATGAAATAGCCACAGTGGAGAGTAGCTTGATGAATCTAGGTAGGAGAATGGTACTTGCCTTTATGCAGGGAAGACCCATTTCAGATTAAGTAATAAATTTGTAGTAGACAGTTAAGTTTTGTGATTTCTTCCTGTTCTGTTCTTTAACACATGAATCATCTTAACTCTACCCTATCCTCAATCCTTGACTCTGTTGATATCTTGTCCCATCATCTCAACTCTACCCTGTCCTCAATCCTTGACTCTGTTGATCCCTTATCCCATCACCCATCATGTCTTGCCAAATCCTAACTCTGGATTACTTCTAGTATCCTATTTCTTCACTCCTATTTATATAGTATTGAGTAGAGTTAGAAGAAATCTCAAAGCTGTACTGGCCAGGTTATATAATCTCAATTGAACCCTCACTGAAGCAAGCCAACCTCAACTAGTGATTACCACATTTTGGTGTGGTTCATCTATAAAATTCCAAATCCACCTGACTGTATTATAATCTAGTTCACATCTCTCTATCTCTTTGGAGAGAAGAGCACAAAACTTTATTAGTATATCACTAAAATCTGAGCAAAATATACCCATAGAATTTTCCTGATTTATCAGTCCAATTACCTCATATAAATGGAAATAAGCATGACCTGTTCATAAAGAAGCTATGTTGGCTCTTGGTGATCAAGTTTCCTACTTCTAGGTATTCAATTACGTTAGTAGTATGTTCTAGAATTTTGTTGATTTTAAGCCACATTTACTAGCTTTCAATTTGAAGAATTCTCCATTTTCCTTGTTTTCAAAAACTGAGGCATTTGCCCTTCTCTAGTAATAAAGTATCTCCTGTCTGCAATGTGATTTATGCCTCCTTTCAGGCCCCTTTTAAGTTTTACAAATTTAAAACTGCTTTCCATACATTAACAAGTTTGTCTATTATACTAGGCTTGAAGCTTTAGCCTTCATCATAGCCTGACCATGGATTTTGCAACAAGGATTGACTCATTTTCATTTTTTTTGCATTGTCAAAGAAATGGGTTTAATGAAAAATGGTGCCTTATGTCATTACATGTTTAAAGATCAGAGAAGGATACATCAAGAAAAAAATATATTATCATATACCACATAAGCCTACACAGAATTTTTTTATTTTTATTTTTTTAATTTTTATTTAGTTTTAAAATTTTATTTAATTGATGAATTAAGAAAATTTATCCATGGTTACATGATTCATGTTCTTTCCTACCCCTCATCTCACCCCATTCCTGTAACCAACACACAATTCCACTGGGTTTTACATGTGTCATTGATCAAGACCTATTTCCATATTATTGATATTTGCACTAGGGCAGGGATAGGCAAACCATGGCCTGTGGGCCAGATGCAGGCCCCTGATATGTTCTATCTGGCAGCTTGACATTATTCCTAATTTGACGAATACAAAGAGTAGGATACAAAAAATGAAACTTCTAAAGAGTTGCCTTAGAAACAGACTGACAGATGAGCATTTCCTTTCCTTTGGCTCCCTCTTTAAAAAGTTTGCCCATCACTGTATTAGGGTGATTGTTTAGAGACTACATCCCATATCATATCCCCATTAACCCATATGATCAAGCATTATGATCTAAAAAGGTTACATTTATTATTTCTGCTCTTTTGCATTTGTATGCCATGTTTCTATGCTCTTGTACATGGTCAATCTTTGTGAATTTACCAAGTGCTGCTGAAAAGCAGGTGTATTCCTTTTTGTCCCTATTAATTTTTTTTCACGTATCTATTAACTCTAAATTTTCTAGGGTTTCATTCACCTTTCTTACCTCTTTCTTATTTATTTTTTGGTTTGATTTATCTAGATCTGAGAGGAATGTTTAGGTCTCCCACTAGTATAGTTTTACTATCTATTTCCTCCTTGAGCTCTGCCAGTTTCTCCTTTAGAGCTTTGAATACTCTACCATTTGGTGCATACATGTTGAGTACTGATATTTCCTCATCATCTACACTAACTTTTATCAGGCTGTAATTACCTTTGAATCAGATCTACTTTTGCTTTGACTTGGTCAGATATCATAATTTGAACTCCTGCCTTTTTTCCTCAATTAGAGCCCAATAGATTTTGCTCCAGTCTTTAACCTTTATCCTATGTATGTCCACCTGCCTCATGTGTGTTTCTTGTAGACAACATATGGTAAGATTTTGATTCCTCATCTACTCTGCTATTTGCTTCTGTTTTATGGGCAAGTTCATCCTATTCAAATTCAGAGTTATGATTGTCAGCTGTGTTTTTCCCATCATTTTGATATTCTCTCCTAGTTCTGTCCTTTCTTCTTTGGCTATTTCATTTTACAGCAGTAGTTTGCTTTTAATCAGCCCCCTTATCCCCTCCCTTAATTTACTTCCCTTTCTCCCCCCTCCCTTTTTGTTTCCCTCTTATTATTTTTAAAGCCTATTAAATTCCCTCTTTCCCTCCCTTTTTGTACTCCCCATCTTACTCACCCCCTTGGTTTTTCCCCTCAACTTCCCTGATGAGTATGATTTAATTTGATACACCAATGGATCTAGATGCTCTTCCCTCTCAGAATTGATTCCAGTTAGAATAAGGTTTGAATATCACTCATTAGCACTCTCTTCCTCTCCTTTTTATAATAGTATTCTTCCTCTCTCCATCCCATTAGCCTCTTTGTGTGTTATAGATTATCCTATTTTTCTTATTCCTTCAAGTTTCTCTTGATGCCATCTTCAATTACACCCCCTTTTATTTTTTGCATATCATCTTAAACCATTTAGTACCCCAAACTTTTCCAATGAATAATTCTTCTAACTACTACAATAGTGAATACAAACTTTAAAAATTACAAGTAACATTTTTCTATATAGGAATATAAACAATTTGACCTTATTGAAGCCTTTAAAGAAAAAAGCTTAAAAAAATTTCCCCTCTCATTTACCATTTCATGTTTCTCTTGATTTTTGTATTTGGATATCAAATTTTCAATTTAGTTCTGGTCTTTTCTATACAAATATTTGGAAATCTTCTATTTTATTTAATGCCCATACTTTCCCCTGAATGTATAGAGTAAATTTTGATGGATATGTGATCCTTGGTTGTAGACCCAGTTCTCTTGCCTTTCTGAATATCATATTCCAAGCCTTGAGGGCCTTTAGTGTGGAGGCTGCCAGATGTTGTATAATCCTGATTGGTGTTCCTTGATATCTGAATTATCTCTTTCTGGATTCTTGTAATGTTTTCTCCTTAGCTTGGAAGGTCATGGATTTGGTAATTACATTCTTGGGGGTTGTCTTTTGAGGATTTAATGTAGAGGATGATCTATGGATTCTTTCAATGTCTATTTTGCCCTCTTGTTGAAGAACATCAGGACAGTTTTCTTGGATAATTTCTTGTACTATGATATAAAGGTTTATGTTCATGTCTAGGTTTTCACATAGACCAATGATTCTCAAATTATCTCTTCTAGACCAGTTTTCCAGGTTTTTCTCAAATATTTTTCAGTTAGCATTAGCCACACTCATGGTAGACTCCTTAGAAATTCTTATTCCACTTATGAAGATGATCTGAGTCAATCACACAATAGACATTTATTTTGACTAATGTTGAATGATTCATATAGACAAGAAATCATTGCCACCCTTTGCCTGGGTAGTTCCAATTTAGTGAAAATAAGAGACTGATATGTTTTTCCCTCCTCTTTTGTTATCAAGAAATAACTCTGTGAATCTCCACTAACATCATACTGTGGGTCCTCACTATGACATGTGGCTTCTTAAAAACTGTGTCAGTGGAAAATAACCTCTTTCAAGTTGTACCAAGCTCTAAAATCTTTGAATTTAGGTTTAATGAGGGACTGTGTGCTTGTTTTCTAATGCCCAGCTTTACATTGCAGATGGACTCATCACCACTTTCAATATAGATTATATATGTATATATAAACTTATCTTCATGTATATAGATATAGATAATCCTTAGATAATATTTGGGGCAATACCAGGATGTCTCTGCTTTGTATCAGCAGGCATCCTTCTAGAATGTCCCATATTTTACCTCAGTCTCAGACATGTCCAAGCATGCCACTTCCCAGCCAGTAGAACCAGTCATCAGGATTGAACTGAACTCCCTCCTTCTTCTACATCACAAAGTCCCCAATGTTAGCTGGGCTCATAGCATAGAATACGAAGAATTTTTTGGCTAGGGGAACTCTTCGAAGTCATTTGTAGAGGTTTTTCATTTTATATTACTAAAAAGAATGTCCATATGGATATAATTTACTTCTCAGTAAAGTATTGAAATAATTATGGGAAAATAACAACCTAAATAGCTTTAACAAGTCAGATAGATACTTATTCTTAGAATTAGCTTTTTAGAGAAATACTTATTTAGGTACAATTCATCAATTTCTTTATTTCTTGCTTTTCACCTTTTCACCTCACACTGCATTTTAGATTGGAGTAAAAATATCTTTTTCAGTGAAATATTTGCCCCGTACCTTTGGGTTTTCTCTTTTAAGGACTTTCAGATACTGCTTACCTTTTCTATCAGCAGTTGAATACCTGTCATCTTCTCACTCCTCCCCTTTACTTCCAAACTTCTAAATGTAGTAATCTATACTTCTTGCCATCACTTATTGACCACCCCCTCATTCATCAACCCTTTGTAACCTACCTTTCATTTTCCCATCACTCCAGTGAAACTACTATCTTCAAGGTCACCAGAAAGATTGAATAGTACCCCTTCAATCCTCATTCATTATGACTTTTTTTGCAACAAAGGACACTTTAACAACCATATTTTCTTGTGAATTCATACTTCCTTGGCTTCTGCAACACTGTTCTCTCTTAGTTTGCCTGTGTGACCACTCTGTTGTGAGTTCATTTTCTTCTGCCTACTTGAATAGTTTAGGTCAGTGGTATCAAACTCAGTTGAATGGGCTGCATGCAACCTGAAAAATTACTCAATTGCAACTGAAACAAGATAAATATGTAACTGGGAAATGCTTAGCAAAATAAATGAAATAAAATAAAACAGATAATGTTGATTTATAGTGTTCTAAGTTAATATGTTGCTCACAGAGATCCATTTCTATTTGAATTTGATAGCACTGGTGTAGGCATCCCTAAAGGTTTTGGCATATGTCTACTATTCTTATATCTGTGCTCTCTCCTTTGGAAATTCACTCACTTCTATGGCTTCAGTAATCAATCTACTTCCCATGTGTCATACATATATGGTTCTTGTTCCATTCCTTTATTTCTAAGAGTCATTAAGTTGACATGGACTCTTAATATCAGTGTATCAGGAGTCAGCCTGATAAAGTAGAAAGAATTATAAATTTAGAGTCAGAGTACCTAGTTTCCAATTCTGGTTGTGTTGTTTGGGTATATCTCAATCCTTTCTAGTTTAAATTATACATTTAAAATCTATAAAATGAGTTGGTAAGACCAAATGGCTTCAAGTTCCCTTCACATTTCAGACTTTGATAGCCATGATGACTTTCCTTTCACTCTGTTACACTCTAGCTCTTCTAAAGCTAGAAATTTTCCTCTCTCCTCACTCTAGAGCTGTCCTCAGGGTTTGTGGCATTCTCACTCTAGAACATTCCTATGCTTCTGTCTTTTTCATTCATTGGTGAGTTCCTTTCACTTTCTTCATTTTGGTGAGGGTCACAGACCAGTTGTCCTTTATTTCCTTACTGGTTCTGCTTTTGATTTTCTGGACTTCATCACTAGAATCCATCCTGTTCCTACTTTTTTATTCCCCTTTTCTGTGTTATCATGTAAGCTTTTTGAGAGCGCTGCCATCGAATAATTTACACAGCTTTTCTCTCACATCTCCAGATAAATGTTGGTTACATTTTCAATAATTGTTTTCTGACATTTTGTGATTCATGTTCTCTTACTCCCTTTCCCAGCTGTAGTTAATGTCATACACATGTCATCATACAATACATATGTCCATGTCCATCATGTTGTGAAGAAGATACATATCATTTACACTAGAGAAAAATTCATAGAGGAAATAAAGTGAACAATGGAATACTTTAATCTGCATTCAGACTTCATCAGTCCTTATGAGGTGGTGGATAACCTTATTCATAAGTCCCTGGGAGTTGCCCTGGATCCTTGAATTGCTAATAATAGTTATTCACAGTTGGTCATTGTGCTTTATTACAGTCATTATGTACAACATTCTCACTTCACTTTCCATTACTTCACAGAATTCTCTCTAGGTTTTGTGTGATCATCTTGCTTGTCATTTCTTATGGCACACAGCAGCATTATTCTTAAAACACAGATTTAACCATGTCATTGACCTACTCAAGAAACTTCAGTAGCTCCCTATTATGTCTAGGATAAAAAAATGTATCTATCATTTAAAGCTCTTTACTATCTGACTCCAATTTATCTTTCTATATGTTTCACATTACTCTTCCACAATAGGTTCCATAATTCCTGCAAAAATACTTTATTAGCTGTTCTCTACCTCTGTGTACCCTGTCCTCCCATACCTGGAACAGTCTCTCTTTAGCTTTTCTTAAGGATTCTTTTGTTGTTTGGTCATTTTTCAGCCATGTCCAAATCTTTGTCCCCCATTCAGGGTTTTCTTGGCAAAAATCCCATTTCCTTCTCCAGCTTATTTTACAGATGAGGAACTAAGGAAAACACTGTTCAATGACTTGCCCAGGGTCACACAGGTAGTATCTGAGACCAGATTTGGATCTTCCTGGCCATCAGCCTTCCCTGGCCCACTATTCACTTTGCCACCCAACTGCCCATACCACCTAGCTGTCCATCGTGCTACCAAAGTGGGTAATCTGCCTTTAAAGTTTTGTTCAATGCTATTTCTAAAACAAGATCCTTCCTGATTCAACCTATAAAAAGTTCTTTTAAGTCAGTTAATATGTATCTCATTTACAGTTACTTTCTCCCCTCCTAATGCTCTATTACCCCTCATGATTGAATGTAATCTCTTTGAAGGCAGGGATTGCTTCATTTTTGCCCTACCAGTGCATACAATAGCATACCACTTTGCATTTAATAGGAACTTAATAAATGCTTCATCATTTCAGTTACATTGTTTTTTCTTGCTCAGTGCCATTGATCTTGATCTGGAAGGAATGACAAAAGTCATCTAGCCTAATGCCTTTCTTTTAGAGTTGAATAATTGGGATATTTATTCAGTTGGCAAATTTGTCCTGCCTGAGGTTATACAAGTAGAAAGGATTTAGGATTTGAACTCAGATCCACTAACTCAAAAGTCAGTGTTCTTGTCACTGAACTAATCTGGCTCACTCTCTCTGGTTTGGGAGGAAAAAAATGGAGCACTTTTGGGGGCACTAATGGCAGCACTTGCTCCTCTCTCACCTCCAGGTTCTGCTTTCATTGCCACCCCTGCTGCACTAAAAAGACCTCTTTGCTCTTGCTAATCACAGGGAAGCCCCTAACTTGCCTTTTCACCCTCCTGCTTTTTAGCACTTGTGGTTCCTTTCTCTAAATGATGAGATGAGAAAGGAAGAGTAAGCCAAAATAGAGGACATCTTGGTGCTGACAGCAGCCCCTCCCAATCCTCCCAGTCCAATGGTTCTCCTCTCCCATCAGCTTGTCAAAAGGAGGTATTTTTATAGTTTGTCCTTTTTAGCTCCTTCTTTCCTGTCAATTTTCCCCAGCAAGTCCAGGAGCTGCTGGACTGAAATTTGCATATGATATTTACTTCTTTAGCAGCTGTCACTACTATCACTTAGTTACAAACTGTTTCAGTTAAAGAGATAGTAACCCTTTCACAGAACAAGATAGGATCATAATATTTAGAACCGGAAAGGACTTTAGAGATCATCTCATTCGATTCCGCCAGTTTATATCTGAAGCCCAGACAAGAGAGTGAATTGTGCTGAGTCCTAATGTAGTAACTGTAAACTTGTCAAAGCAGCCTTTACATAAAGACCCCAAGTAAGGAGGAACCCAATCTCCCAATGCAGGGCATTCTACCTTTGGAGAACTTGAATAATAAAGAGGATTTTTCTTTAAGTTTTCTTTTACCTGTGCTCCTAATTCTGCATTTAGGCCAAGCAGAACAAGTTTAAATCTTCATCCATTTGACAAACCATCATTTACAGTTCTCATGTCACTATTTTTTTCTGCTCAAAGCTAAATTTCCCCAGGTCCACAACTGATAAAATGCAGGGATTGTTGATCCTTATTTGGTGTGAATTCTTCATACTTTAACATATTAGTTACCCTGAACACTTTCTAGTATATCAATATATTTTCTCAAAATCAGGGAAGATCACAAAATCGAATATGTGGTGGAACATAGTAGAGCTTTTGTTGTTTAGTCATTTAATTATGTCCAATTCTTCCTCACCCCAGTATTGAAACAGATACTGGAGTGGTTTGTCATTTCATTCTCCAGCTTATTTCACAAGTGAGGAAACTGAGACAGAGTTAAGTGACTTGCCCTGGGTCATGAAGATAGTAAGTGTCTGAAACCAGATTTGAGCTCAGCAAGATGACTCTCTTTAATTCCTGGTTTGACACTATCCACAGTGTTGCATAGCCATCACCTCCTTATTTTGAGATGCTGTGTCTTTAGTAATTTAAAGTAATATCAACTTTCTTGAATATATATCACTATGTTGACTCAAATTTAGCATGCAGTCCTTGAAACTCTCCAGATATAAGATATATATATATATAATATACAAATATATGTAATATATATAACTATAAGACTTTATATTTATTCCTATTTACTTAAACCTAATTTGATTTTTTCCAATATTCTGGCGCAGTGGTTTTTAAACTTTCTGGTCTCGGGATCCCTTTACGGATTTAACTGTTATTGAGGATCCCTTAAAGAGCTTTTGTTACTATTGCTACTTACCATGTCAAAATTAAAATGTCTTAGTACTATTAGGAAAATATGTTGTTTTTTATCTTTGGACCTCTGGAAAGGTATCAAGAACCCCTAAGAATCTGATAACACACTAGGAGAACTGCAGTTTTGGCCTGTTGAGCTTTGTTTAATCTCAAGCCTATCAAAAGTACATTCTCTCCACTTGTGACATCTGCAGGCCTGATAAGCATTCCATCTATGTCTTTATCTAATTTGCTGATAAAAATGTGAAACATTATCATTAAAACACAGACCAATCTGGTACTCCTTGGGAGACATCAAAACATTAGAAGGGAAAAATCTAAGAGAAAGTCTAATCCTAGTCACAAGAACTGCCAACTCTGTTAAATGTGATTATAATTTATTAATAGCCTAGTAACCATTTATATACCATTTGACTTAGCAACATAGCTATGGGAAGTCCTTGTCCCTGTCCAGATAGCACTCAGTTTTAACATGTCTTTAGAGTTTTAAAAGAATCCTTCTGGATTCAGAAATGATTCTGTCCATTAGCAATCTAATTAGATTTTCCTCAGCATTCAATGAAGAGGGAGCAAGAAAATATATTGCACATTGAACTCTGAATGGGCAAACCAGTGGCTGATGATCTGAGAGATGAAACTACAGGCCCCATAAGTCAGAAGCCTTCCTAAAGGTGAATTCTTAATTATTCGGCAGAAAATCTGTCTTTCTCGAAATGCCATCCTAGCTGAAGTTAGTATTTCAGAGAGATATTTGGGGGATGAAAATTGCATTTGAAGGGAATCTTTACTATTCATGAACATAGCCATTTTGACACATTGCTAAGACACCCCAGAGTTCTAGAATCAGGTCTGCTGAAATATGTCAGGCATCTTTTCCTCTAAGAAGTATACCAGCAAACAAACAGAATGAGACAAGATGCTATTTATTCAGCTAAATCTGTTTACTTTCAGGGGAAAGATTAGAATGCACACACAAAAAAATGGGATTTAGATATTTTCTTATCCTTATGTGGTGGGGGATGGAGAAGGTGAAATGCAAAAACTCCTTTCATGAGTTGTTCGGTGAAGGGAATTTATTTCTGAAAAGAAAACAAAAAGATTTTGGCATGGATTTTGTTGCTCTTCAAACAGGCTGAAAACACTGTAAGTGGCAACTCTATGTCTTCAATAATAAGTGACATGTACATAGCAAAGTTTGCAAAGCGTTCTGCAAATACCATTGCATTTGAGCCTCACAATAACTCAATTGTGTGAGCTAAATATTATAGGAATTAGTGTCCTCATTTTATACTTAATGAAAATGAGACACTGAGAGGTAAAATCATTTGCACAATGAAACAGTTAATAACAGGGAAAGGTAGGATTTGAACCTGGTTTTTCTTTGGTCTGTGTTCTCTTCTCTCTTCTCTTCTCTTCTCTTCTTTTCTCTTCTCTTCTCTTTTCTTCTCTTCTCTTCTCTTCTCTATCCTTGCATACCACACTCCACCTTACTACACTATATCACACCACACCATACTGTAGACTATTTTATGTTAAATTACAACACACCACCTATACTTGCCTAGAACACTGGCAAAAATTGTAGCAAAAAAAAAGAATCAAAGTGAAAAATGAATAAATATTTATATAGTGTCACTATATGCCAGACATTTTTCTAAGCATTTAATAATTCTCATTTTAACCTCCCAATAAACCTGGGAAGTGCTACTGTTATCCCTACTTTATAGTTGAGGAAACTGAGTCAGGCAGAGATTCAATTACATTTTCAGGTCACATAGCTAGTTGTGTATGAAGCCAGATTCGAACTCAGATATTCCTGACGCCAGGCCAGCAGTCTTATCCACTGCATCTTCTACCTTCCTCCCTAAGCAATAGTTCTTTAAAAAATTTAGTATTTTCATTACCTAGAGACTTGAGATGAGCTAACAGTATGGCATGACAACTGAAACAGTGAATGTAATTCTCAGCTACACTAGGAGAAGAATTGTGTCCAGAACAAGGAAAATGTTAATTCCATCGTACAAAGTTCATATATGATTATAAGTATTCTCATTTTGAGAAGTAACAATTGACATTTCTGTTTATCCTTAGAGTGTGCAAATCACTTTCCCTCTATTTCAACCATGTGAGGAGGGCACTCTAAGTATTAACCCCATATTATAGATGAGGCTACTGAGGTAGGGAGAAGAGAAATAATGTTCTCAGAATTTCAGTGAGGTAGAAAGGAGTGGGTCTGGAGACAGATGTCCTGGGTCCCAGTATAGGCTCTGACATTTAAAATCTGTGTGACCTTGGTGAAGTTACTTAACCTCCCAGGGACTCAGTTTGTTAATTGATAAAATGATAGAGGTGGATTAGAAAGACACCAAGGTCCCTTCTAACCCTAGCTATATGATGCTGTTATCTAGATTATACCTATGACAGCTTCTGATTTCTGGGGAAACTGTTGTAAATGCTTCACTCTCAACAGAAAGAGCATGAATCTTTTTTTCCTAGGCTTTTGGCTTTGGTATTTTTTCTCCTCCTGGTCTTTCCTGCAGTAAGGCCATTTTTATAAATCACAGAAGCCATTTGCCATTTTTCTCTTTAATTGTGGTTAGCATACTTTACCTTGTCTACCTTATATGTTACAGTAACTTTTTTGCTTCTCCCTCATCCCAACATTTCATTCTGAAGGAAACAGCCATGACCTAGTCCCCTCATTTTGCTGGGGCTAAACCTTGTCAGATATGTATAGCTAGAGGGGGATTAGAGAAATACACAGTCTTTTCCAGAAGAATAACTTCGGGTTTATGTGTATATAGGCTTCTGTCTCCCTCCATCCCTTTCTTTTAACTCTTTCCTGCAAAAGCAATCTCTCTCTTTCTGTCTCTCTGTCACTCTGTCTCTGTCTCTCTGTCTTTGTCTTGGTCTCTCTCTGTCTCTTGACTCTCTCTGTCTTTCTCTCCCTTTGCCCCTTTCTCTTTCTTTCTCTTTTTCACTCTCTCTCTCTCCTTCACTCTCCCTGCTTCTCTCTGCTCTTACTCTTTATCTCTCTCCCTATCACTCTTTATTCCCTTGTCCTCTTCCTTTCTCACCTGTCTCCCTTCCCCTCCTCGCTCCCTGTTCATTCTCTTTTCTCTCTCTCTCTCCTTCAATAAACCTGAGATTTCACATCTTAAAACCACAAAGTGGTTGACTCAGCCTTTCTTTCTTAAAGGCATAAATTGAGCACTTTGGAGAATGAGTAGCCCATGACTACCCATGTAAGCATTTTGGAAAAAGCCACAATATCCAAGTTGTTTCTTTTCATTCTTTCTTTTTTTTTTTTGGTGAAGGAAAATTGCTGTTTCTCTTCATGTTTTCATTCAGCATTTATTGAATAACACCAGTTGATTCAAGAACAATTCAAGCATACTTAGTTGGGCGGTTAGGTGGTATAGTGAATAGAGTGAATAGAGTATTGAGGCTAGTCAGGAAGGCTCATCTTCCTGAGTTCAAATCTGACCTCAGACACTTACAAGCTAAGTCACTCTGTTAAAGTCATTTTACTCTGCCTCAGTTTTCTCATCTGTAAATGTGCTGGAAAAGGAAAAGGCAAAACATCCTAGCACTTTTTCAAGAAAACCCCCAAATGGGTCACAAAGAGTCAGATGTGACTTTAAAAAATCTAAAGAGTAATAAAATTTACTCTGGTGAGTCTATGATCTCATTCAAGTGAATCTCCCTTCAATTGAGATTGATTTAATCCTATCCATGTCTTACCTAACTATACAAGTCTTATCCATTGGTCTCACATAAATCCCTCTTATATAGCAGGCTTTTGAGAGCCCTTTCTCTTGTTTGTTTGTCTTTTTTAAACTATTGCAGAGATGCTAGGATTTACCTTGTCAAATTGTTATCCCTTTCTCTGGCTACAGAAGTGTCCCAGCTTCCTTTTCTGATCATATGGGCACCTAATTATTTTATGTGCTACTCTTGTGCATACCACTGTTGATAACGTTACATACCAGTTATACTATGATATTAAGACACTTTTTAAATGTTTAATTGATCTCTGTTTTACACTGATACTATTTCACAATTGCTTATTTTCCCCAATATAATCCTGTCTTGTACCAATTGGGCATAGGTAAATTATAGTATACTTCTCTGGCAATATCTGCCTCATTACAGCATGTATCTGATGAGAGATGTATCACCATCACTCCTCTGAATTGAAGATACGTTACTGCCCTATATTTATCTTTCTATTTCCTTTTGGGTCAACTACAGCTTGATTTCTTAAATGATCTTGATGTTACGTGATTTCCGGAAACAGAACATCACTGTAAGACTCATACAATCAATACTTTAGAGCAGGAAGTGATCATAGAGATCATTGAGTTCAGTCTCCTCATTGTAGAGATGTGGAAATTAAGGCATAGTAAAGTTAAGTAAGAGATAGTGTGAGAGTTCCCACTATCCTCCACCAGCACAGGTAGCTGTGTTTCAATGGTTTGAACACTGAATGTCGAGTCTAGACAACCTGAGTTTAAATCTGGCCTCAGATACTTCCTAGCTGTGTGACTCTGGGCAAGTCACTTAACCTCTGATCCCCTGTCAAAAGAATCCACTGAATCAATCCACTGAAAAAGATGACAAAGCACTCCAATATTCTTGCCCCCCAAAACTCACAACAACAAGAAAAGGTAAATGACTTGTTCATGCTCACATAACTAGTAAATATCTGAGCCTGAATCTGAACAGAAGTCTTTCTGAATAGTCCAGTACCTTATCTACTATGCACACTTCATCTCAAAGCTAATGTCAAATTGATGGGTTCTTTTGTATGTGTGGAACTAGAAATCAGTGATGTTCCTGAACATTTTTTAAAATTCAGTTGTCCTATTTGTGAAGTAATGGTTGTTGATGCAAAACAGGATTTCAAGCTGAAGGGACCTCTGAACTCATTTAGTATAATCTCACTCATTTTATTGGTTCAAACTATGGAAAAGGAGGGGGTAAAAATTATTTGTTCTGGATTTTAACCTATGTGCTCTTATTCAGCAACACAGTGCTTTCTGCCTAAATACAGAATAAAGAAAGAGGAGATTCTCAAGGAAAGATTAATGATTACTAGGAAAATAAGTTTCCTACAGTGTTCAGTGCTCTCTTTACTAGTTTTTTTGGGGGGATTGTCTAGAGTTTCAGGAAATATTTTTAGGAAATTATTGTATTGAAGATATAATGAAGGCTGCAGAAATAATAATAGATGGCATTTACAGAGTCCTTTAAAATTTGCATTGCACTTTTAATTGCTTATGGCTTTTAGCCCTCATACCAACTCTGTGGGGCATATACCATTATTAGTCCCATTTTACAGGAGGAAGATAATATTCTTCAAGAATGAAATGATTTGTTCAGAATCATGCCAATCATAAAACAGTATAAACCCAAGTCTTCTCCATGTCTGCTTTGCTATACTACTTGGGCTGGCTTTGTTTTGATTCTTTGGTCAAAATTAATTTTGCTTTAATCTTTCTCTTAGGATTCACTAAAACTTTAGAAAACATCTTTCATCAATGTTCTAGGAGAAAAAAAAGATTGCATTTGTAAAATACAAGAGAATCCTTTGGGAGGAAATGACTCATTGGTGACTCTTAAAAGCCATTTCTATACTAAATGCATGCCAGTGTTGTAAAATCCTTTATGAGCCCTTCATTCTACATGAACAGCTAGTAAAATGACATCTCTGCCATGGAATATTGGTTTGCATCAGTGGGACCCTTGGAAAATAGCTAATCAAAGCTGTTAAGTCTCTTATAATTCATATGTAACGATCTTGTTAGAGAGAAGAATGCCTGTTGTTTCTTAGAAGGGCCTGTCACTACTTCTCAGTCAATCAATAAACATTTATTAAGTCCCAACTATATGCCAGACAATTATTTATTTTTGAGCCAATTTATTTTCTTAAGAGGTATGGACCTTCTCCTCCTCCTGCTATTGTTCATACCTATGAGTGTCTCAATGTTGGGAAACTCCTGGTGTGGAATCTTTTCCACTCATAAAGATGAACTCTTTGACTTTATATTCTTACAGTTTCCTTTAGCAATTTTAAGAGATTAAGTGATTATGCTATACACACTAAGCTTGTAGGTATCCGAGGCAAGCCGTAAATCTATGTCATCCTGACTTCTCTGATGTCTCTTTGTGTTCTTCCCATGAATCCAAAATTTTCAAAAAGTTCCTTTCATCAGTATCTTTGCAAGCCAGCATTATGGAGAAAGATGAGAAGTTTGCAGAAGCTTTTAATGCATCTCTTGGCTCAAAGACAATGCTTGGATTCCATAGCATCTGAAAACTTCACAACAGTTAGTGGTTTCTAGTTATTATTGAATATGACAATCTTCAATTAATAAATACCAACATAATTGTTGACTTGTTCTGTTGAAATGTTTTGTGGTTTTACCCAAGGTCTAGCCAATAATATCTTACTGATATACACCATTAATTGTTTAACAAATGGAAGGAGTTCCAACTTGGCTGAGTCCTTGACAAATCTTACATATGTAAACTTTCTTCATGTAGCTAGGCAATAATGTGAATAGAGCACTAGACAGAGAGTCAGAAAGATATGAAATCTGGCCTCATATACTTACTAGGTGTGTGACTCTGGGCAGGTCATTTAACTTATAATTGCCTCAATTTTCTTATTTATAAAATGGGGACAATACCAGCACCAACTTCCCAACATTGTTGTGGGAATAAAATGAGAGAATATTTGTAAAGCTTTTAGCATATTGCCTGGCAAGTAACAGAATCACTCCTTGTTTAAACAACCGTTCTTATACTTCTACTATTTACAATGTATTGTACTCACCATAAAGAAGATTAAATAAAAGATGGATTAATTTTTATTTATCTATTTACAAGCAGATGTAACACAAAATGATATATAAACACATAAGAGAGATGAAAACTAAATTCTGTATATATTTGGAATTTATGAAGGTTGATTAATTACTAAAGAAAGCAAATATTCTTTATTGGGAGTCAGAATTTCATTAAAATTTAAAGACAAGTAAGAAGAAAAAGATAGTTCAGGTGTTAGAAACACCACATATAAAGTTGGTTTGTTCAATTTAACTAACATTTATTTCAAATAATTTGGCATTCAGATGAGGGAGTCAAAAGAAACCAGAATCTTGAAAGGTCTTAAACTTATATCATATGAGGAATGGTTGGAGGACCTTGGGATATTTAGCTTGGAAAAAAGAAGACTTCCAGGGGAATAGTTAATAGGTCATGATAATTGTCTTCAAGCATTTGAAGAAATATTAAGTGGAACAGGTGATTGCACATGTTCCTTTTTGGCTTCAGAGGGCAGAACCAAGAGTAATAGGTGAATATTGGAAAGAGGCAAATGATACCTGATACCGAGAAAAAGAGTAAGAAATACTAGAATAGTTAGAGCCACTCAGAAATTCAATGGTCTGGTATGAAGTAGCTTCCCTCTAAGCAGATGTCAAGCAGAAATGAGGGATATTGTATTTGAGATTCATTTTCCAGTATGGATTGAACTACATTATCTATAAACTTTATTCCCACTTTAAAGTTCTAGGATTTTATGATAGTGTAGCACGTAAAGAGAGTGCTGATTAGTTCAGCTTGGTTGGGAGTAGTATTTTTAGATGAAAATGGTGGAAAATAAGGCTGGGAAGAGAGGATAGTGACAGATTGTGGAAGACCTTGAATGCCAAACTAAAAAGAATGGATTTTGTTCAACAGGCAGTGGGAGGTGATTAAGTTTTGAATGAGTAGTGACATGATCTAATTTTGACATAAAGAAGATTATTCTAATAATAGTGTGAAGAAAGGATTATTGGGTGTGTAGAATGGTGAGGAGAAAACAAACTTGTTTATTATAGACTGTTCAAACAATAAGGACTTGTTCTGCAATGATTGCAATGAGAGTAGAGAGAAACAAACAAGTTTGAGAAACACAATGTAGGGAGAACTCACAGGTCTTGAAAACTAATAAATTGTGAGAGGTGAGGAAAATTTTAATATCTCCCCAAACTTTTAAACATGAAAAGCAGGACCAATTGTGATATATATGGAAGAGATAGGGAAATTACAAGGAGAAGAAATTGTTGTGGTAGAAAATAATAACTTTAAACTGGACATATTGAGCTTGAGGTATTGGTGGTACTTCCAAGTAGAAATATGCTATACACAGTTTGAAATGTGAGTTTGTTTCATGGAGAAGAGATTAAGGTCAGAAAAGATTGAAAAGTTTAGTCTTGGGAGCCAACTGCTTCCAAATTGAAATCCTGGAAGGAAGTAATGCAACTTTGACCAATGCTAACTATCACTTAGGGCAAATTGCTTAAACTCACTAGTGATCAGTTTCCTCAGATATAAAATGACAGTTTTTGGTTCAAGCTCTAAATCCATAAGCCTACAAAAAAAGGGAAGAGGCCCGAGGAAAGAACCTTAGGAACATTCATATTACGAAGTCAGGAAAGAGAAGAAGAAGAATTGAAAGAACCATATAAACTCCTTCAGCCAGTTAATCAGTCAACACATGTGTATTAGATGCTGTCTATATACCAGAAACCATGGTGCTTTGCAATGGGGATACAAAGACAAAGCTGAAATAGTCCTACCATTCCTATTTCACTTTTGTCTCTTTACTTATAGTACCTAGTAAAGTATCTTGAAAGTGGCAGGCTCTACTCATTTATTAAATTAATATAACCATCACAGTAATAACATATAGTGAGTAGCTGAATGTTAAAAAAGCTAAATGTTAAATGTTAAAAAATATTCTCCTTAATACATAAAGATGATGCTTCAAACTTATCACTGTTAGTAATAGGCTTTGAATATGTCCATTATCAGTGATGCATCTGCATGGACTTATGAATGAATGTGCACCTGATCCACTTTAAGATCAACCACAGGCATAGTTGAAATCAATGTCAGGAAATCATCATGACACCACTAGCTTCATCACTATCATGTCTCTGACTGCTGTCCCAGTGAACTGACCCCATAAAGGACTCCTCTAATGAGAATGCAGCCAGAATCCTAACTGAGGGAGGAACTCCTCTTGCAGCTGACAATCTTTGGTTTCACAATGCAGTTGTGAAACCTCAAAAGAATCTATGCCAAGGAAAGTGGGAAAATATTTCTAACACTTAGTCTACAGCCAAATCCAGGTCTGCTCTGCAGGTCTTTGAAGGTCATGTGAGTTCTCTGACTTACAAGATTTTACAATTCAGAGCTAGAAAGGGCCTTAGAAATCATCTATTCCTGTACTTTCTTCTACAGATGGGAAAACTAAGATTCTGCTAGGGGAAGTCATTTATTTGAAGTTACTTAAGGTGAGTAGCAGAATTAGAATTTGAGTCTAGGCTCCAATAAAAAAATCTAGCATCTCTTCATCTATATTGCCCTTCCTCTTCACCCTTTCTACAAGGCAATTCTCAACTTTCATAAGATCATAGATCTTGAAAAGAAATCAGAGACAATATAGTATAATGCTTTCATTTTACAGATGAACATATTAAGACCTAGAGAAATTAAGGGTACCTATAATCACATACATGATACAAAATTTGAATACAGCTCCTTTGACTCCGGAGATGCTTCTTTTTTTATAGTACCAAACTGCCTCATCAAGGAAATTCTACAAAGACTGATATCCATCTTAACCCATTTTCTTATATACTGAAAGTTATTATAGGCAATAAGAAGATTCTCAAGATGTGGCAGTAAAGATACTCATTCTTCAAAGAAGTCAGCACTGTAGCTTGAAGAACAGAAAACTGATTGAAGGAACTAAGGATATTTAGCCTGGAAAAGAAAACATTTAGAGAAGATCAAATAGCTACCTTCTAGTATTAGAAGGTTTGTCACATGAAAGAAGAATCAGCCTTCTTTTCCTTGGCTCCAGGGGAAGTACTAGGAACAAAAGTGGAAGGTGCAGAAGCTGATTTCAGGTCATTATAAAGAAAAACTTCCAAACTAGAGCCATCTCAGTATGGAATGGGAGATAAAGGAATCCTCTACTCTAATGGAGATTATCAAGTTGAGGCTGAATGATCACTTCTTAGGACTTTTGTAGAATCAATTCCTATTCAGGTATGACTTGGACAAAAGAACCTCCAGTGGCTCATCCAAATGCTGGGATTTTGTTATATTTTAAATGAGAAACTTCTCCTGCTTTCAGAGACTTGGGAAATGGCAAGAAGAATTGCAATGAAACATCTGTCTGAATTTTTTTTTCATACAATGTACTCTCTTCCTCATGGGACCTTGTCACATTTTGCTGACTTCTCAGACAGTGATCCATTCTAATTTGTATGATATTTATTTGTGTACAAGTCAATCTGCTTCTTTTGTGAAGTCCCTGTGGTGGAGAATGCTTCTTATATTGGCATCTAGGGTACTGTGCATTGTACACATTAGGCACTTTATAAGTGTTTAAATGAATGATCTCAATTGCTGATAAACCTTGGTGCTTTGAAGATTACCTGGATGTGTCATGCTACTCACTTGCAATTATAGAAACAGATGTAATTGTTCCCCAAGTGCCTTGTTCCTGTTTGCCTCACAACCTTGCTGACAGGTTTCAGGCTAATATATTCTTTGTTTAGCTGCTGGATGATGCCATTCATTCCTGTAGAAACTTTTTGATAAAAAAAAAAGAGCAAAAAAAAATCCAAAGTCCTGAGACCTATTGTATTCTATGTCGATGCTATGAAGACTTGAAAAGTTATCGGAAAAAAGGCCATTCTAGCTCTATTTTTTTTTCAGATGAAATGTGTCTATTGTGACTATGAAATGTAAGTCTTAATATTTATGTCATTTAAACAGTTATGAAGGTAAATTTGTGGTTTTTGACACGTTCTTTGATAAATTGTATACTGTACCTCCATTCCCCAAAGCATAAATTTCCATTTGTTTTAGGGAAAATATAAAACATGATCGAAATGGGATTTCCAAAATAGTAGCAAATTAGTTCATTGCATTGTATTGTGCTTTAAATAGGTAAAGAAAACACATGTGCATATCTAACATATACTACACACATCTATTTTTCAAGATCATGAATATATAATAATAAATATAAATGTATAAATACACTCCACCCCCTGACCAGAGGAAATCCCTTTATTAAAATAGCCTATACGCCATACTTATGTAAGTGTTTGGGTTTGCTTTGTAAGAGTTTTAGTCCAGTATGAAATCTGGGACATATAAATCCAGTTCCCTTAGTGTGTAAGTAATGTAGCTGAGGCGAGTTAGCTAATTTTGGAAACTGCATTAATGTATTCTGCCACCAGGGTACCTTAAATTACTGGTTCTTTGCACTGAAAGCCAACCTACTAGTTGAAAGCACTAATTCAACTTGCAGAAATATCCAACTTAGTGCCAGAAAAACCTGGCAAAATTGGGCCCTTTGTGGAACATGTTTCTGACCCCTTTATTTGGGGTAAAAGAACTAAAAACTAAAGTATACTTTTCATACATAAATATATGTGCCTGTATCTGTGTGTACATATATGTTATGTCTCTGTGTATGTGTGTATATATGGCATACATTTATGTAAATACACATATGTACATATATCATTTTTATTTTTGCAAAGTACTTCACATATTAATGCATTTGATCTCCATAACATCACTGTCAAATAGGTTCAATTATTATCCCATTTTATAAATAAATTAAAAAGCAAAAAATAATCCGAAGACCAGAGACCTATTGTATTCTAAGTAAAAACTATGAAGACTTTAAAAGATGTGAAAAAAGCCATTCTAGATCTATTCTTTTCAAATGATTTTTTAAATTTGTGTAAAACAGTGGTTCCCAAACTCTTTTGGCCTACCACCCCCTTTCCAGAAAAAAAAATATTGCTTAGCCCCCTAGAAATTAATTTTTTAAAAAATTTAATGGCAATTAATAGGAAAGATAAATGCACCTGTGGCCATCACTGTCTCCTGGATCGCTGCAGCACTCACCAGGGGGTGGTAGTACCCACCTTGGGAATTACTGCTCTAAAAGAACCTACCTAAAAGCATGGGGGAAATGAAAACTAGTCTAGAAGTCAGGAAGACCAGGGTTCAAATCCTGCCATTGACACTTAATGACTGTGTGATTTTTTCATAAGTCACTTTACCTTTCATTTCCCCTCAGATATAACTTCTAAGATGCTGACCTGCATTGAAAAATGGATTTTATTTCCTGGAAATTTTTTATATCAACAAAATCATAGGTGTAGTCCAAATCAAAATGGCAATAAAAAATGATTTATAAGTAAGAAGAAGAGAAAAGATTGAGGAACTAGGGGTTGAGAATAACAAAGAACAGAATGAAAAAGAATTAAGAACTAACAAAGTATCATGAAACAAGACTCATGATAGCTTTCAAATAAACAGATGAAAGAGAAAAATCTTTAAGTAGTAGTGGCCAAAATGAGCATCATACTTCCAGTTCTGACAGCCCTCAAAGCATTCTGAGCTTTCACTGAGACATAGTGAAGTTAGACTTATTCAAAATATGGCTTAAGAGAAATAATTGAATGCCAACAAATTAATAAATTAATCTGGCACTGCATATAATCTGACCTGAAAAGCAACTTTATTCTGTTAGATTCAAATTAAAGAACATTATCAAAAGCAAATTGTAAATTGCAAAGCACTATATGAATGTCATTTATAAATAGTATATTGAGTATGCAGTGCAAATATATACATGTGGTATATTTTAAAACTCAAAGTACATATAGGCATAAATATATTTAAGTCTATGCTAGTATGTGCGTATACGGTTTATTTGCTTTTCATATGGACTGGTGATTGCTCAGCATAAGGAACTCATGATTTGGCCTCCTTTTACTATTATCTATCACAGACTTAAGTGTCACAATTTTATATGGGCCTTCGGCATTGAGAAGAGTTAAGTGATTTGTCCAAAGTTAAATAGCCAGTATATATCAGAGGCAGGACCAGGGCAAAGTCTTCAGGACCTCATAACTATATATGTCCATAGTTGAGTATATAATACTTGTCCTTAGACATGTGCATACCTGCATACATTCACATGTTTCTCACATAAATATCTCAGTAAATCCTGTATTGCAAAATTATATCATTTTCCTTGCCTGAAGAAAAATAAATGGACTTAGGGATCCTTTGACACTAGAGTAATTTATTAGATGATAATGAATAAACATTTCTACTTAATTTTTAAAAAATCATGGGGAACCATGCAAAAGATGATATAAGGAGATCATAGAGACAGTTGTGCCAAAACACTGACTTTTCCATTTCTCCTAACTGCCACTCTATTTAAATCTGCGAGTAATTGTTCATTTAAGTACCTATTCACACATTAAACCTCCTCTTGGTCTCATCATTATGTTCTAAAACTCAATAAATGTCACGTTCTGCCTACACTTGCTTGTGTTTAATTTGCAGATTATGATATATTTCTTGACCAGTTTTAAAATCTTTATTTTAGAGAATTTTCTTTCAAACTAAGGCTTTTGAAATAATATTAATTATCCCATGCTTAAAATTCTCTAAGAGAAAAAAAAAGTTTCATTAGAAAGGACTTTCTGCTTGGTATCTTGATTCTGTCCATGAAGAAACACCTTGTAGTGAAATGCATTCTGCATATGTTTTCCAAGTATTGTAAATATTCGATCCATTCATTTGTTTGAATCATATGTAGGGCTTTACAATTGACTCAGTCTATTCTGATCTAGTCAACACAGTGAGATGTGAACACCCTAAGATATCATACTAGGTCCTACTGAGATTGAGATACAAATAGATTCTGGGCTTAGTCCCTCTTCTCAAAGAGATTCTAATCTAGCTAGTAGAGCAAAGAGCATGGAAATTAAAAAAAAAAGATTCTTGGACATTTCCATCAGGGAACTGAGTCTATAGTTCAAGAATAAACCTGATGAAAAAAGTAGCTGAGTCCAGACCCATATGTTTGTGCCATTAAATGATCCAGGTTTCCTCTTCCCCTTTTCATTACCTACCAACTGAGTTGACACTTTGCTCCAAGTATTCAGGTGCCAGAATGACAGGATTTATATAAAAGCATAAGCTTGAAAAAGCAAAAAGTATGTTCTGTGCTCTATTTATCTTTTCACAGGATAGAAAAAGGTTGATCAGTGTAAGACGGGCTTGACATGCTATCTGTAACCAAGACTAGCATATCCGGGAGGGAAGAGGGAGTAACAGAGAAGAATTAAATCCTCAGAGCTGAATATGGCGCATCAGTCTTAAGACAAAATGATGGGGATTTGTCAGCACATGTCATAAGTATTATTTCAAAGAGAAGAATGTTAATCTGTTTTCTGTGGTGTGCGAATATTTTAATTTTAAAAAGAAAAGCTGTTTTTATGTGAATGCTTATTAACTCACGTCTGAATTCCAGGTGTCTCAGAAACTGTAGAACTTTTCACACTGCAAGAGAAAACTTGCCATGTGTGCCTGCTTCTTCATTGGTTACTGTTGATTTTGCCATCATTTTACCATCCAAAGACAAGAGTAATTTGGAGGCAAAGACCAATGTGATCAGAGAGGAAGCTTCCTATTGCTCCCAATCCCAAATACCAATTTAGTTACATGTAGAATTGCCTTCACTACTCTGAAACTTATCTCAAGAGACATCCATTTTGTTGTAGAGGCCAGAATCCAAGAATGACTGCCATTATCTCTGGAGGCAGAATTACATAAAGACTTTGCTCCCTTATCACAATGATCTAACTTCCCAAAGAAATCCTTCATCATGTTGCTCTTAGCTACTACAGAATACTCATTTCAAAGCTTTAGCAGGGTTGGATTCCAAACATTTGCATGATGTCGTCCAAATGGGAACGGATATTTCAGCTATAATGCATGACAAGTCTCACTGTTTATGGGTTCTATGTACACAGCATGTGTCTCTTGTTTCTACTGCAGAGCCTAATTTTGTCCAGCTATGTATTGAAATAAATATTGCTATTGTTATGCCCAGATAACTCCGACGAGGGATGTTGGAAAAATCTCTACCTCCTCACTCTCTTGTACCTTGCTTTTGTCCAGTCTGTGACTGTCCAGGAGAAAGTTAACAAGTATGACCAAGTCTCATCAGCCATTTTTCCCCTCATTACAGCCATCATGCTTCTGGCTGAGGAGGACGGGCTGGGGCATCCCTTCAGAGCCCATTAACATCAATCCTTAGTTGGCAGAGTGGTGCAGAATTGATGTTTAACACAAGAAACGCCCTCCTAGGAGCAGAGTGCTGCTTTCACATGGTGTTGCCAACCCATAGAGCGAGAGACTGGGCTCCTCCGGGTAAGCTTTGTGTTAGACACAGTGTGATTTTTACCCACTGCCGTAAATCGGCTCCCACCATACTCATCATGTGTCAGTTCTGCATACCCACTTTCAGGTGTCACTAGGCCTCTGGAGTGGATTTGGAAACTCATGAACACAAAAGTTAAATGGTACCTCCATTGGGCAAACCCATCTCTCCACTCCCATCTTAAAACTGAATTTTAGTGGCACGCATGATAATTCCAATCATATCAACCATTTCAGTCTGGCTTCTGCACTGCATTAGGTCGAAGGAAATGATTTGATGTAGAAACCTGAATGGAACCTTTATGAATTAGTTTCTCTCCCCATCCCATTGCTCTCTTCTCCTTACATAATTCCATCACACTAATTTTCTTGGGATGGAAAGCATGTGAAGTGGGCTCAGAAGAACTACTCATTTGGATATGTATTGCCCCAGTTTCCTATCCTCCCCGACATAAATCCATTCCTATAGTCAGAAAAGCAAAAGGACATAGCTATGGACAATTCCATTGCTTAATTGGTCCTGTCCAACCTGGAGTCAGCCTCTCTGATGAAATACATTCTTTAGCAATGGGACCTTTAAAGGAATGCCATCAGGTTGATCTCCATGAACTATGTGACTTTAACCCAAAGCTAACGCAATGCATAATTGAACACTTTCAACACCAAGGCAGCAACAACATTGCTGTTCCCTATCCCCAAACTAATAGTTAATTTATACTGTGCAGAAGAATAGACTTTGACTTTCACTCCAAATTAGTTTTG
The DNA here is from genome assembly GCF_016433145.1 of Gracilinanus agilis. Taxonomy (NCBI): domain Eukaryota; kingdom Metazoa; phylum Chordata; class Mammalia; order Didelphimorphia; family Didelphidae; genus Gracilinanus; species Gracilinanus agilis. Next base: position 194,376,033 of record NC_058131.1, on the reverse strand, counting down.
TCATAATAAGCACATTAGCCACTGGTGAATGTTTTTCATATGCTTTTCTGCTGCTTGAAATAATTCTTCAGATCTCAAAAATCCATATGGTTAATTTTCATCATCACCTCAAGCTTGACTTTTTTTATTCCCTCCTACAGGAAGTTTTTAGCAGGAAAAAATGCAGTGGAAGCTTTTACTTTTCAAAGCATATTTCTTTCATAAAGAGATGATGGGTGGGGGTGTGGGAAGAGGAAGGCTTAATCAAATCTTGAAAGTAGCTACATTTCTCCTATTTCCACTGACCAGTCATTTCCGTCAGATATATTTGTAAAGACCTGTCCAGCTATAAATTGAATTGGACAGCCTCACAGATTGCTTTAATGCTGACCATTGAGAGCATCATAAAAGGGAGAGTGTTGTTTAGGTCAGCAAGACAGATTCTGACTATGGTATAAAATTGAATCTAGCATAATTTTATATATATATATATATATATATGTATATATATATATATATATNTTGACTCAGTCTATTCTGATCTAGTCAACACAGTGAGATGTGAACACCCTAAGATATCATACTAGGTCCTACTGAGATTGAGATACAAATAGATTCTGGGCTTAGTCCCTCTTCTCAAAGAGATTCTAATCTAGCTAGTAGAGCAAAGAGCATGGAAATTAAAAAAAAAAAGATTCTTGGACATTTCCATCAGGGAACTGAGTCTATAGTTCAAGAATAAACCTGATGAAAAAAGTAGCTGAGTCCAGACCCATATGTTTGTGCCATTAAATGATCCAGGTTTCCTCTTCCCCTTTTCATTACCTACCAACTGAGTTGACACTTTGCTCCAAGTATTCAGGTGCCAGAATGACAGGATTTATATAAAAGCATAAGCTTGAAAAAGCAAAAAGTATGTTCTGTGCTCTATTTATCTTTTCACAGGATAGAAAAAGGTTGATCAGTGTAAGACGGGCTTGACATGCTATCTGTAACCAAGACTAGCATATCCGGGAGGGAAGAGGGAGTAACAGAGAAGAATTAAATCCTCAGAGCTGAATATGGCGCATCAGTCTTAAGACAAAATGATGGGGATTTGTCAGCACATGTCATAAGTATTATTTCAAAGAGAAGAATGTTAATCTGTTTTCTGTGGTGTGCGAATATTTTAATTTTAAAAAGAAAAGCTGTTTTTATGTGAATGCTTATTAACTCACGTCTGAATTCCAGGTGTCTCAGAAACTGTAGAACTTTTCACACTGCAAGAGAAAACTTGCCATGTGTGCCTGCTTCTTCATTGGTTACTGTTGATTTTGCCATCATTTTACCATCCAAAGACAAGAGTAATTTGGAGGCAAAGACCAATGTGATCAGAGAGGAAGCTTCCTATTGCTCCCAATCCCAAATACCAATTTAGTTACATGTAGAATTGCCTTCACTACTCTGAAACTTATCTCAAGAGACATCCATTTTGTTGTAGAGGCCAGAATCCAAGAATGACTGCCATTATCTCTGGAGGCAGAATTACATAAAGACTTTGCTCCCTTATCACAATGATCTAACTTCCCAAAGAAATCCTTCATCATGTTGCTCTTAGCTACTACAGAATACTCATTTCAAAGCTTTAGCAGGGTTGGATTCCAAACATTTGCATGATGTCGTCCAAATGGGAACGGATATTTCAGCTATAATGCATGACAAGTCTCACTGTTTATGGGTTCTATGTACACAGCATGTGTCTCTTGTTTCTACTGCAGAGCCTAATTTTGTCCAGCTATGTATTGAAATAAATATTGCTATTGTTATGCCCAGATAACTCCGACGAGGGATGTTGGAAAAATCTCTACCTCCTCACTCTCTTGTACCTTGCTTTTGTCCAGTCTGTGACTGTCCAGGAGAAAGTTAACAAGTATGACCAAGTCTCATCAGCCATTTTTCCCCTCATTACAGCCATCATGCTTCTGGCTGAGGAGGACGGGCTGGGGCATCCCTTCAGAGCCCATTAACATCAATCCTTAGTTGGCAGAGTGGTGCAGAATTGATGTTTAACACAAGAAACGCCCTCCTAGGAGCAGAGTGCTGCTTTCACATGGTGTTGCCAACCCATAGAGCGAGAGACTGGGCTCCTCCGGGTAAGCTTTGTGTTAGACACAGTGTGATTTTTACCCACTGCCGTAAATCGGCTCCCACCATACTCATCATGTGTCAGTTCTGCATACCCACTTTCAGGTGTCACTAGGCCTCTGGAGTGGATTTGGAAACTCATGAACACAAAAGTTAAATGGTACCTCCATTGGGCAAACCCATCTCTCCACTCCCATCTTAAAACTGAATTTTAGTGGCACGCATGATAATTCCAATCATATCAACCATTTCAGTCTGGCTTCTGCACTGCATTAGGTCGAAGGAAATGATTTGATGTAGAAACCTGAATGGAACCTTTATGAATTAGTTTCTCTCCCCATCCCATTGCTCTCTTCTCCTTACATAATTCCATCACACTAATTTTCTTGGGATGGAAAGCATGTGAAGTGGGCTCAGAAGAACTACTCATTTGGATATGTATTGCCCCAGTTTCCTATCCTCCCCGACATAAATCCATTCCTATAGTCAGAAAAGCAAAAGGACATAGCTATGGACAATTCCATTGCTTAATTGGTCCTGTCCAACCTGGAGTCAGCCTCTCTGATGAAATACATTCTTTAGCAATGGGACCTTTAAAGGAATGCCATCAGGTTGATCTCCATGAACTATGTGACTTTAACCCAAAGCTAACGCAATGCATAATTGAACACTTTCAACACCAAGGCAGCAACAACATTGCTGTTCCCTATCCCCAAACTAATAGTTAATTTATACTGTGCAGAAGAATAGACTTTGACTTTCACTCCAAATTAGTTTTGTCATAATAAGCACATTAGCCACTGGTGAATGTTTTTCATATGCTTTTCTGCTGCTTGAAATAATTCTTCAGATCTCAAAAATCCATATGGTTAATTTTCATCATCACCTCAAGCTTGACTTTTTTTATTCCCTCCTACAGGAAGTTTTTAGCAGGAAAAAATGCAGTGGAAGCTTTTACTTTTCAAAGCATATTTCTTTCATAAAGAGATGATGGGTGGGGGTGTGGGAAGAGGAAGGCTTAATCAAATCTTGAAAGTAGCTACATTTCTCCTATTTCCACTGACCAGTCATTTCCGTCAGATATATTTGTAAAGACCTGTCCAGCTATAAATTGAATTGGACAGCCTCACAGATTGCTTTAATGCTGACCATTGAGAGCATCATAAAAGGGAGAGTGTTGTTTAGGTCAGCAAGACAGATTCTGACTATGGTATAAAATTGAATCTAGCATAATTATATATATATATGTATATATGTATATATATATATATATATTTTAATTTGGTCTCATTTCACAGACTGAAGTGGAACACCATTAAATTTCCAGGCAGCTGTAATTATCCTTCAAAAATAATTACTTTAAAAAACAAAGATATTTTGATACTGGACAGCAGATTCTTCTCTACTGATTGAGGGAGCTATGTGAATGAATCTTTTTATTCTCAGAAACTTTCATAACAATGCTATCAATTAGACAGATGGCTTTCATGTTCTAAAGGGAATGGTAAACAGCCAAATCTCAAACCATAGATAATGACATCTATCAACTTGAAGCCTATACATTAATATTTATTCTTCTTTTAAAATCTACTTGCTTGCACATTGTTGTGGTGGATAGAATATACCAATTTACTGAAAAGGAAACTATGACACAGAAGTAGAAAGAACAACAATAGCCAGGGAGTCTTTTGATTACAACTCCATCTATTTAAGTATGCTGTCTCTCCTGGGACATTTTTCTGTTTTGAAAGAGACAGAGAAAGAGTTTATGTTTCATATCACATGATATTAGATATTCTTATATTCAGGTGTGTTTTTTAAAGATTAGAAGATTTACATTTACAGGTTGAAAACTGGAGGAAGAACAAAATTAAACCTGAGCAAGGTGTTAGAATATTCCAATAATGTTTCCTTTTATACTCTTCCCTGATTATCTAGGTTGCCATCCTCACTTCAGTAGGATGTTACCACATACCCCTGTGAATCGCCCAATCTCTAAATCTTTCCTGTTTCCAGGTCTCCCTTTCTTCTTTCTCTTAGAAATTTAAAATGTGACACATTCCTTCTCTTTTGAGAAATCTAAATGATGGTAGGGAAAGTTCCTAGAATTTATTTCTTCCTAAATAATTGGTCCTGCATATGCAGATTTACAAATATGCATTAACTTGTAAAAGTAGTTAAATTTTGATGTCTATATTTCTTTCATAAACTGGCTGCATTCCCACTATGGGGGCCTGAAAAATTAAATTGAATTTTAGTCGAGTAACAATTTATAGTAAATTGGAGCAGATTCTTTTCCATCAAAAACAACAGAGATTCTTGACTCCTGAGTGAATGCAGGCAGTTGACAGCTATTAAAGCTTCTCTCTTCATGTTTCTTATGCTGCCTGGAATATTAAAATCTTGGGAAGCAAGCAGAAATGCTATGATTATGCTTTTATTTCTTCTCTGCTTCTTCCTACTCCTTATCTTCCTCTCTGTTTTGCAATCAGAGGACCTGAGTTCAAATTCTTCCTTTACAATATGTGATCTTACCTTTTTTTTTGCCTCAGGTTCTTAATCTATAAAATGACAATATTGAGCTAGGTGATTTTTAAAGTCCCTTCTACTTCTACCCTTTGATTCTTCTTGGAGGGAAGCCATGGTATTCTAAAATTTCCTTTGACATTTCATTTTTACGTTGATGTATAGTTTTCGTCATCTATGGGCAGTATGAAATTAGTCAATACAACTGCGGAGTTAGAAGGGAACTTGGAGATCATCTTAGCTCAAATCCCTCAGGTTTCAGGTAAGGAAATTAAAATGCAAAAATGGGTAACAACTGGCACAATGCCAGATTTAGAAATGAAATATTCTGACTCCTATAGCAGAGTTTTTTTCAGGGTACCAGCTGCCTCTTAGTCTTCTTGTGTATGCCCAGGAGACACCCTGTATTAGCAGAGCTCACCACTTTGATTTTTACAAGTGTTTGGTAAAGTATCATTACTTACTCCCTTGCCCTCCCCTCCTTCAATTTATTACCGTCCTCCCCCCCTTCCCATCTCTGCACCATCTCAATTTGGGAAGTTAATTATCCTATCAAAATGACTTTTGCTCAGCAGAACTCTTGTCCCTTCTAGCAGCAGCCTCCTTCTTTCCCAAGATTTATTATAAATATGACCCTCTTTGCCTCTTTAGGCCCCTGGCATTATAACAGTTTTAGTATTTTACAACTCAAGTGTTATTTATTCAGAGGTTGCATGATATTTTACTAACAAAACAGTTACAGAGATTTCCCTGTGAGACATTAAATGTTCTCATCCTGGCATGCCAGTGTCCAGAACATTGTGGGAAGAGTATTGGAATTCAGAAGCCTTCACATCCCTGATGACTGCTCAGATCTTGAAGAAATATTTTCTGATTAAATTAGTTTCTGCCATTACCTGAAATGAAACTTTCTGAAGGTTGAATCCTAAACACATCATTTCTTTCTAATTTAGCTCCAGCTGTGGTGGTGGTATATGTGTTGGGGGGGGGCACGGAGTGCATGTTTGTGCTTCATATATTAATACACATTCTCCAGATTTTTGCAATAATCCAGTGCAATGATACTTGATATTAAATTATATCAGGTAGGTAAAAATGGTTTACTTTTTATAAACTATATTTATTTATTTTTATCTTCTAAAATGTTCCTAAATGCATGCTGTGTATGAGTGGACAATTGACCCTGGAGATATAAAAGGTATCTATCTAAAAAAGTTCTAGATGGAAGATTACTAATACATTCTGATTCATTGATTTTTAAATATATTAGCAGTGTATGTTATATTTAACTTTTTATGTGGCTTCATGGTGGTTTGTTTTGTGATTTGAATATATTTCTCTAGCACCAAACCTGAATAATGGTAAAAACCAGAAAGAACAAGTATGTGAAGAAGTTGGATCAGGGAATGCAAGAGAGAGGGTGAGAGGGTTGAAACAAAGATTAAAACAGTATTAAACTGGAAGTAAGAGAACTAAGGGTACTAGTTCCAAATTTGTCACTATTTAGCTGCAGCAAATTACATATGATGAAAGAGTCTGGGATGATTTCCTGGAGAGGGGAAACAGCCATGACTATAATGCCGTTATACCTCATTCTCAGAATTCTGAGAACCTTGATGTTAACTGTGGAACCTAACAATGAGGCACAGTGAGGGAAATCCACATAGCACAATTCTGGATTGCAGGTCAGGATAGCTGGGCAGAAGCAATCCTCTTTTGAACCTTTCTTCTTTCTATCTTGACGGAGCCATTTCTTTGCTTTGGTTAGGACATTGAAGAGTTAAGGTCTTTGTAGGCTTAAGCTTGAGATTTGCACAGCTTTCCTAGTCTCCTTCCTTAGCTAGACTCTGGAATAGTTTGACCTTCATTAATCCCAGGATCTGCAAAGCTAGTTTTAGTTCTGCCTTCTATAGTCTTCAAGATGTTTTCCTTTGTTAAATTAGAGGATAGCAAAGGGCAAAGTAGACAAAGCTTCTGAGAGGTCTTCTTGCCTTTCCAACTATAGATGGCACTAGAGGGCAAAACAGTCTCTCCAAAGCCAGTTCCTTATGTGCCAGAGGAGGCTGCTTTCTCCAGTCAACTCCCAGCATCACAAAACTCTGATCCAATAAGATCCAATCTGTGTATCAACTATAGAGCTGGTCCATCTGTAGAAAGCTGATGTTGACTTCTGTCAGCTCAGCTCTGTTTATTTCTGCACTCTGTCTTCTATAAGAAGCTATTCTCTTTCATTTCTCCATGTCTTTTCAGATGTCTTCTCATCTTGTTTTTAATGGCTCAAATAAAGGGCTACTTAAATGTATTGAACCATGTCTAATTTAGTTTGAGAAACCCCAAATCAACATTTCTGTCAAATGTGAAACAAATAGCTATTATGCATACTCCCATAGAGTCAAAATATTTCTTTGAATCTGTTTTTCACCAACAATTTTCCAAGTTGTAAGAGCAGTTGTATGCAAATTAACTACTGGGAGGGGGAAAATATATTGCAGCTGTCTTTTAAAATCAGTCAATACTTTGGACTCTGAGGGCCACTTTTCACTCTATTTCTCTCAGAATTTTGTATCTTTCCTTCCTTTTAAATGATAGGCTATTTTTCTCAAACTCTTTAAGAATTGTTCATATTTCTCCTCCATCTGTGTTTCACACAAAATATCCTTCTCTCCCTTTCAGAAAATATGATGTCACCATAAAAAAAAGTAGTGTTGCTCATCAGTAATGAAAAAATAGAATTAGTGAGATATCCTCATACAGGTTCAGGAAGGAGAGAATCAGTTTCTCCACAGTTAAGAAGCAGTATACCTTTCTTCATATGACACAGTTCTCCTCAAATAGGAAGCACTTAATTCATGTTCATTGATCAATAAAATGAACAAAAATTGTCATACACACACTCTTTTTCTGTTTTGATACTGTACTCCATTCTTCAGGTCATCCTCCTTCTCTCCCCTGACAATCTTCTCTAATCCATTATTAAAATATACTTCTTACAGGGGCAGCTGGGTAACTCAGTGGATTGAGAGCCAGGCCTAGAGACGGGAGGTCCTAGGTTCAAATCTGGCCTCAGACACTTCCCAGCTGTGTGACCTTGGGCAAGTCACCCTTTGCCTACCCTTACCACTCTTCCACCAAGGAACTAATACACAGAAGTTAAGGGTTTAAAAATATAAAAACAAAACAAAACAAAACAAATACCTCTTACAAAATCAAGAACCCTCATCCTATTCTCTACTAATTGAAAGAATAAAACTATACCAATGACACAGTGTGTCCAACTTCCCAGATAAGTGTTTGTATTTTCAAAGGCCATTTTAAAGATAAGATCAAAAAGCACTATGACAAATTAGTGGGGTATATACTTTAGTTTAGGAAAGATTATTAAAGTTCCTCCTAAAAGGAAAGTATATGTGCCTTCTCTCACTCTCTCTACTTCTAGGATTCGCCTTGGCCTTCATTATTTTAAAGAAGTGAACAAGTTCATGTAAGAGTAGAATATTTAGATTGAAGACACCCTACCTCTAGCAGTTTCTATAGGTTTCACACTTGGCAGCTCTCAGCGGGTGTTTAAAGGCTGGCCTTGGTTTCTATAAAGAGTATGTAGTGAATGAAGTGGTCTGGAAAGTAACCAAGACCCAAACAGCATAGAATTGAGCAGTTAACCAGAGAATATGTAGCAAAGACTTTCCCTGGAGTGTTTTTTTTTCCCTTTTATGACTGTTTTCTTGGCTAGAGACTTGAGATTACTTCTTCATGTGCTTTTTACAAAAAATCTCCACTGTAATACTGTATTTTTCAAAAATTATTTTAGATTTGTTTTTTCCAATATAATGTAATATTAGGTATATGATCATCAATTTTATAAAGATATAGAGAAAAGGGAGATGATGTAGCCAGGGTTAAGGTATACCTAAAAAGAAAAAATATCTTTCCCCTTTCCCCCATCCCAAGATGGGTCACTATTATCACCCAGCTTGAGTCAAATGGAGATATTTTTGGAAATCTTAAGCCACAGTATTTTTAAGGTTGACATTTGTATAACTCTTTAAGGTTGAAAAATACTGATCCTTACGACAGTCCTGTGTTATAAGTTAATATCCCCATTTTATAGGCAAGGAATCAGACTCAGAGAGGCTAACAGAATTGACTCAAGATAAGCCAGCTTATAAATTCTATAATTACTATGTAACCTTAACCTCTATGACTTTATATTCCTCAACTATAGAACAGAAGGATTTGGACTAATTAGCCTGTAGTGTTCTAGATATCTATGATTTTAAATCTATAATTCCTATGATCATTTTCTGAAGTCTGCTTCAAATCCAGGTCTTTCTGATGACAAGCTGAATACTCCAACCATTTTGCTAAACTCTCTTGCTTAAAGCCATAATTAAGGCAGTTTCTGCTTTAGGTTTCTCAAATGGGTTGAGAAAGAACCTAGTTGGTGATGGAGTTCTCATCCTTCAGGCAAATTTTCTCCCTTGAGTGCTAAGCTTTTCATCAGTGCAAGTTATGCACCATGAGCAAGAAGATTGCAGAATGTGGTGAGAACTTTAGAAAACCTTTAGAAACATGAGAATTGAGCTAGTATAGTAAAAACTGCTACCCTCAGAAGGGTTTCAAAGCCCAGCTGAAGAGAAACCAACAAATGTCTCACTGCTGAACTTCACCTCTAGTGCTAGAGAACTATGTTATTTTGGTGGCGGGCTGCACCAGTTGTTGTTTGTTTTTGTTTTTTTTTTGTTAAATATTTTGCTTAAATACATGAATAATTTGGCATGATAAAGTAGAGAGAATCACTAGAATGCACTTCTTTCTCACTTCTACCTGCTTACATCCCTTATGGTACTTCAAACTCTACCTTCTAACTTGAAGACTTCATTGGTCTGTATAATTCTCTAGCCTACCTGTAAGCATTTGATTATTATCTATATATGTTTGTATCTGTACACAAAATATCCTCAGGTAGAATATTATAATTTTTCAGGAGAATTAATTTTTCTTCACATATCCATAGTGCCTAAGGCAACATCTGGTATATGGAAGGCATTTAGTGAATACCTGTTGATTGTTTTTTGTTTCTTTCTCATGTCTGTGGGTCTCTCTGTTTTTCTCTCTCAATTGTTTGGTATGCACTTACCAAATATACATATATATGCAAATAAATAAAAATCCTGTAGAGAGATATTATATATATATGTGTATATATATATATGGAGGGAGAGAGACAGACAGACAGAGAGACAGAGAGACAGAGATAGAGAGAGACAGAGAGAGAACAAACATTAGAGATAAATATTATATCTCTCTGCAAGAGATGTCAGGGACTTATGTTGTCATTTTAGATGCAGTGTTGGGCATGGTGCCTTGAAAAGAGAAGGTTCTTAATAAATTTTGTTGAAAATATAGAAACTCAGCATATCCAAATATCTTAATTTATAGGTGATGAAATAGAGTTCTAGAAATAGTATGTCACTTACTATGGATTTCTAACATAGTGTCAGAGAAAGGATAAGAAATCTATCCCCTTATTACTATTCCCATGGTTCTTTAGAGCATATCATGTTAACCATTTAAGTAAAATGTTGTCCTTCTTCCCATAATGGTCCCCTATTTTCTTTCCTAATGATAGAATGTTATCCATTAAAGATGTTACACTTTCTGTTCTTTCTTGTGTTTCAGTTCTTGGTAGAGAGCGTGTTGGTAGTAAGGTGTGCTGGTATCTTTGAGTTGCCAGGGTTGGATTTTATTTTATTACGTACTACCCAAGACCTCGAAACGCTTTGTTGCATCTTAGGAGTATGATAGTAGACTTTTAAGTGTTTCAATACCTTCCTCTTCTTTCCTGGAAGTCTTTCCTTGATAGGTTCTGATGATATTTAAAATTCTGAATTATAAAAGATAATAAAATATTTTTTTCAGAAGTAACACACTTTCTGGGAAGAAATCAGGGTTGACTTAGTAATTACATTCTAAGGACTTCAAAACATTCATCAGAAAAAGCAAATAATTAAATGAAAACAACTTATAAGTCTTTTAAAAGTTCACTTGTAAGTATAGCAATAGCAATTTAATAACAGGGAAGGAACCCACGAGAATGAATGTAGAATTTATTCTTATCCTTGTAACTCATCATGACGTGTTTCGCCTCTGTGTAGTCACATTTAAAATTGGAATAATGTTTTTAAGATGCTGTAAAAACAAAATACACAATACAAAATGTCTAAGATTATTCACTCACTCGTGTTTTGTTTAAGAAAAGCAAAATGTTATAGACTTCTTTACAGAAAAAGCTCTATTGCTAGCATTTACAACTCATATCGTGTTATATAGTATTATTTAATAAAACATCAAGAAGGAACATTCACAGAAAAAAAGTATTAGTGGAAAAATGTCTTGAGGAATTAATATCATCTCTAGTGATTGCCTCTCTTATGATAGTATTTTCAAGTATGATAAAGCTATCATTTCTTTCTCTATTTATAAAATTGCTCTGTCTATGTATATCTATCTATATACAGATCAATGAATCATAGACATGCACAGCTATATGAGCAGACATACATATAGATATACATATAAACCACAGATTTATGAAATAGAAAACATGTATACATGCATATATAATGAATATCTATATTTATAACTGCAGACAAATAGAGAATATATGTGCACACAAGTGTATATATTTATACAGAAACATAGACAAATGCATAGATGCCACCAAACTGCTTAAACAATCTTTAAGTCTGATGAATACTCACTAATTTAATTATTGTTTTACTGTTCCACAAAAGCAGATATTCTGAAGCTTTAGTATCTTTCCTTTTCCAAATATCTTTATACGCTAACATTATTCAATTCAAGTTATCTCAACAAATATTTCTGACACACCTCTTCACTCTTAGGTACTGAGTATACAAGGACCAGTGAAAAATCTTTCCTCTCCACAAGGAACTCTCTTTTCTGCTACCTGTACACCTGTGAGTTTCAGAGTTCTAAGCCAAGGGTGTTCTCTTGTTTGATAAGAGAGTGTTTCCTCATCATAATCCAGCACATTGAATGCTATGCTGGTGCTGTTAGGGCTTATGCCATATAAATCAATCCATGTCAATCACTAAACATTGATTAAGTGCCTACTATATTCCAGAGAATATTCTAAACTATGAGAATACCAAAAACAAAACAAAAAAAGGACAAAAGATACTCCATGCCCTCAAAGAGCTTACAAACTAATTGGAATACTATTGCTCTCATGGATATTGTTTGAAGATGTCTTTTATGGGGGTGAAATACCAGTAGAAGAGGGCAAATGATCTGTGCTGGGATTAGAGATGAAGGGAGATGAGACTTTTTAAAAAACTTTTTCTTAGTAGCAACTCTAAGACAGAAGGGCAAGGGCTTGGCAAATAGGGTTAAGTGACTTGCCCAGAATCACACAGTTAGGATATATCTGAGTCCAGATATGAACGCAGATCCTTCTGACTCCAGAACTGGTATTCTATCCACTGTGCCATTTTTCCGTCCCAAGAGGTACCTTTAATGGGTTCTTGGAGGCTGTATGCTTAGTTTGGACAGCTGTGGGAAAGGTATTGAGCTGGGAAGAAGTATCCCCAGTGTTTAAGCACTTCTGGCCTTGATTAGATAGTAGCCAGTCATTTACATAGTCAGAAAAAGGAAAAAGAAGCTGATTGCTCAAACTAAATTACTTTTGTTACAGAGCAGAGAATATTGTAGAGTATAGATGGAGATGGCAGGAGGAAACAGAAAGGAAATGTATAGCAGCAAGGTCATTATGGCTCCTGAGGAGCCTGGACTTTTCTCCACTCCTCCCTTCATTATAGGTGAGTTTGNCCTTATGGTACTTCAAACTCTACCTTCTAACTTGAAGACTTCATTGGTCTGTATAATTCTCTAGCCTACCTGTAAGCATTTGATTATTATCTATATATGTTTGTACCTGTACACAACATATCCTCAGGTAGAATATTATAATTTTTCAGGAGAATTAATTTTTCTTCACATATCCATAGTGCCTAAGGCAACATCTGGTATATGGAAGGCATTTAGTGAATACCTGTTGATTGTTTTTTGTTTCTTTCTCATGTCTGTGGGTCTCTCTGTTTTTCTCTCTCAATTGTTTGGTATGCACTTACCAAATATACATATATATGCAAATAAATAAAAATCCTGTAGAGAGATATTATATATATATATGTATATATATATATATATATGGAGGGAGAGAGACAGACAGACAGAGAGACAGAGAGACAGAGATAGAGAGAGACAGAGAGAGAACAAACATTAGAGATAAATATTATATCTCTCTGCAAGAGATGTCAGGGACTTATGTTGTCATTTTAGATGCAGTGTTGGGCATGGTGCCTTGAAAAGAGAAGGTTCTTAATAAATTTTGTTGAAAATATAGAAACTCAGCATATCCAAATATCTTAATTTATAGGTGATGAAATAGAGTTCTAGAAATAGTATGTCACTTACTATGGATTTCTAACATAGTGTCAGAGAAAGGATAAGAAATCTATCCCCTTATTACTATTCCCATGGTTCTTTAGAGCATATCATGTTAACCATTTAAGTAAAATGTTGTCCTTCTTCCCATAATGGTCCCCTATTTTCTTTCCTAATGATAGAATGTTATCCATTAAAGATGTTACACTTTCTGTTCTTTCTTGTGTTTCAGTTCTTGGTAGAGAGCGTGTTGGTAGTAAGGTGTGCTGGTATCTTTGAGTTGCCAGGGTTGGATTTTATTTTATTACGTACTACCCAAGACCTCGAAACGCTTTGTTGCATCTTAGGAGTATGATAGTAGACTTTTAAGTGTTTCAATACCTTCCTCTTCTTTCCTGGAAGTCTTTCCTTGATAGGTTCTGATGATATTTAAAATTCTGAATTATAAAAGATAATAAAATATTTTTTTCAGAAGTAACACACTTTCTGGGAAGAAATCAGGGTTGACTTAGTAATTACATTCTAAGGACTTCAAAACATTCATCAGAAAAAGCAAATAATTAAATGAAAACAACTTATAAGTCTTTTAAAAGTTCACTTGTAAGTATAGCAATAGCAATTTAATAACAGGGAAGGAACCCACGAGAATGAATGTAGAATTTATTCTTATCCTTGTAACTCATCATGACGTGTTTCGCCTCTGTGTAGTCACATTTAAAATTGGAATAATGTTTTTAAGATGCTGTAAAAACAAAATACACAATACAAAATGTCTAAGATTATTCACTCACTCGTGTTTTGTTTAAGAAAAGCAAAATGTTATAGACTTCTTTACAGAAAAAGCTCTATTGCTAGCATTTACAACTCATATCGTGTTATATAGTATTATTTAATAAAACATCAAGAAGGAACATTCACAGAAAAAAAGTATTAGTGGAAAAATGTCTTGAGGAATTAATATCATCTCTAGTGATTGCCTCTCTTATGATAGTATTTTCAAGTATGATAAAGCTATCATTTCTTTCTCTATTTATAAAATTGCTCTGTCTATGTATATCTATCTATATACAGATCAATGAATCATAGACATGCACAGCTATATGAGCAGACATACATATAGATATACATATAAACCACAGATTTATGAAATAGAAAACATGTATACATGCATATATAATGAATATCTATATTTATAACTGCAGACAAATAGAGAATATATGTGCACACAAGTGTATATATTTATACAGAAACATAGACAAATGCATAGATGCCACCAAACTGCTTAAACAATCTTTAAGTCTGATGAATACTCACTAATTTAATTATTGTTTTACTGTTCCACAAAAGCAGATATTCTGAAGCTTTAGTATCTTTCCTTTTCCAAATATCTTTATACGCTAACATTATTCAATTCAAGTTATCTCAACAAATATTTCTGACACACCTCTTCACTCTTAGGTACTGAGTATACAAGGACCAGTGAAAAATCTTTCCTCTCCACAAGGAACTCTCTTTTCTGCTACCTGTACACCTGTGAGTTTCAGAGTTCTAAGCCAAGGGTGTTCTCTTGTTTGATAAGAGAGTGTTTCCTCATCATAATCCAGCACATTGAATGCTATGCTGGTGCTGTTAGGGCTTATGCCATATAAATCAATCCATGTCAATCACTAAACATTGATTAAGTGCCTACTATATTCCAGAGAATATTCTAAACTATGAGAATACCAAAAACAAAACAAAAAAAGGACAAAAGATACTCCATGCCCTCAAAGAGCTTACAAACTAATTGGAATACTATTGCTCTCATGGATATTGTTTGAAGATGTCTTTTATGGGGGTGAAATACCAGTAGAAGAGGGCAAATGATCTGTGCTGGGATTAGAGATGAAGGGAGATGAGACTTTTTAAAAAACTTTTTCTTAGTAGCAACTCTAAGACAGAAGGGCAAGGGCTTGGCAAATAGGGTTAAGTGACTTGCCCAGAATCACACAGTTAGGATATATCTGAGTCCAGATATGAACGCAGATCCTTCTGACTCCAGAACTGGTATTCTATCCACTGTGCCATTTTTCCGTCCCAAGAGGTACCTTTAATGGGTTCTTGGAGGCTGTATGCTTAGTTTGGACAGCTGTGGGAAAGGTATTGAGCTGGGAAGAAGTATCCCCAGTGTTTAAGCACTTCTGGCCTTGATTAGATAGTAGCCAGTCATTTACATAGTCAGAAAAAGGAAAAAGAAGCTGATTGCTCAAACTAAATTACTTTTGTTACAGAGCAGAGAATATTGTAGAGTATAGATGGAGATGGCAGGAGGAAACAGAAAGGAAATGTATAGCAGCAAGGTCATTATGGCTCCTGAGGAGCCTGGACTTTTCTCCACTCCTCCCTTCATTATAGGTGAGTTTGACTCTGGGCCACTTGTGAAGAGAATACCTCATTTCCTTCAAGACTTGAATGAAACCACATGAAACTTTTCTGAATGTTCCAAACGGTTAATTTCTTCCCTTCAACCCAGCTGCCTGGTATTTAGCCACCTTTTATTTATGAACATATGAACATATGTGCTCATGTTTTCAAACCCAATAAAAGACTGGATATAAGCTCTTGAGGTTAAAAGATGTTCCAATTTTGTCTTCAGTTTTGCCTGGTTCCTGATAGTATCTGGTACACAGGAGGCACTTAAATACTTATTGATGATTTAGCCATTCAGAGCCCATCCACAACATAGTTCTAAAGTTCTAGATTTACCCTATCAATATTTAATTGAGCAATCCTTAAAGTTTAAAAGAGATTGGGAGAGAATAGAACAAGTAAATGTACATTTGACTAAGGCATGCATACTTACCTAGTTCAGTGGCAAAACACCTGGCAAAAAGGGAGCTCCTACAAAAAAATATAGCATCTATAACATGCCAGGCATTGTGTGAAGCTCTTTACAAAGTCTATCTTATTTGATCCTCATAACAACCCTGTGAGGTAGACGCTGTTCTGATTCCTAGTTTACAGATGAGGAAACTGATTTGGATAGGTTAAGGGACTCGCTCAGAGTCAAATAGTAACATCTGAGGCCAGATTTGAATCAATGTATTCTTCATTTCAGGTCCACCACACTTTGCCCTGTACCAGTTTTTAAACATTTAAACAATTTAAAATATAAAAGAAAATTATTAATTTTGAGGAGACATTTCTAGTATTGCTTCTTATAAGGATGGTAAAATTCAAAAATAATATATTCTTGATACTTTGTTTCTTCATATATATACATATATATATATAATGTTTATCGTTTTTCAGTCATTTCAGTCATATTCAACTCCTTGTGGACCACATTTAAGATTTTATTGGCAAAGATACTGGAGTGGTTTGCCATTTCCTTTTCTAGCTCATTTTACAGATGAAGAAACTGAAGCAAACAGTTAAGTGACTTGCCCAGGGTCACACAGCTAGCAAGTGTCTGAGCCTCAATTTGATCTCAAAAATATGAGTCTTCTTGACTTCAGACCCAACACTATCCATTGTGCCAACTAGCTACTTCAGTATTTTTCTTACATATATATATACATATATATATATTACATGCATACTCTATGCAAGCTACTGCTTAAGAACTTAATAGTCCTGTTCAATGAATTTATGATCTGATGGGAGTAAAATGGGCATGAAACAAATATGGAAATCACTGTGGCACAAAGAAAAATGTGACATATATCCATATCCATATATCCATATATACCTACATGTTTTATATTTATATATATGTGTATATATACATGTCTATAACTATAAGTGCCATTTTTGGATTTGTATAATAATGAATTACATAGCTGTTATATTTGCATACATGCAGATTTATACTCTCTTGTGCACATATATACACATAACAAAAGAGGTTGCATGATATAATAGAGCATAAATCTTGCTATTAGAAGACCTGAGCATTTGCTTTATGACATTAGTTAGCTTTGTGACCTTTTCCCATTCACTTAGCCTCTTGGAGATTTATTTTCTGAATTTGTAAAGTGGGGGAATATTGTCTACACTACCTATCTCAAAGGATTTTTAGAAGAAAATACTTTGCAAAACTTGAAATACTCTATATAACGTGATTATCATTACTGCCAGGATTTTTCATGCTTTGTCAGATAAGAATATGATGCTCTTCTACTAGGATGGTTAATGAGACTATTTCCTAAACATTCTATCAGAATGAGGCTTGTAAATCCTTGGAGGATCCCATAAAATTGACTGTGGTTACATCTTGGAAGATTATAACCAGTAACTCACTTTCCCCACATCCTCCCTCTCCCAAATCTAATTTGCCCCTCTCTCTTTATCTCGTTGTCTGTCTCTTTTTCTGTCTCTGTCTCTCTCTCTTTCTCCAAACACACACACACACACACACACACACACACACACACACACACACAAACATTCACAATCACACATGCACAGAGAAACATATATTTCTCATTGAAAATGGTTATAAACCTAAACATTTGAGACTAAAAGGCAGGCTTACCACTTTGAGATTTTTTAGCTCAAGCCAGATGTGCTTATCTTGCTTGGGGAATTTCACTATGATACAAAATCCATTCATATAAAAAGTCAAACAAAAATGAGAAGAAAGAAGCTTATTTATTTTCAGGGGATCTGCTAGAGATTTTGACTATTTGGCTCTAGGGCCAAGAAATCTCAAGGCAATTCTACCAGTCAGGAAGCCAGAGTTGTACCCCACTCCCCCAATCAAATTTTTGCTTTCAGAGACACCAGAAAACTAATAGCTTTCTCTTTGAATCATCTTAGGATAAAAATGATCTTATTCTGCAGCTTACTAGTCACCTTATTTCTCCTTCTAATTTCCAGCCTGGCAAATGTCACGCTCCCTTGGCACACCGAAGGCTTATGCAACTTAATGCAACAAGCACTTATTAAGTGCCTGCTATGTGCCAGATATTGGTCTAGACACTAGAGAGAGGAAAAGACATTAAACAAAACAGCCCCTGTCCTCAGAAAGCTTACAAGCTGTTAAAGGAAAACAAATGTACATAAAATCTAACACAAAATATACACAACATAGTTTCAGGATAAGGACCTAGGTCTAATATGAAAGGCAGTTATAAAATAATGGGAAGGCAATTCCTTTTATTAGAATACCTGAGCTCTTGTCCTGACTATGACATTAACTAACTGTATCTTTTTTTTCTTTCTTTCTTTCTTTTTTTTTTTTAAACCTTTAACTTCTGTGTATTGACTTATAGGTGGAAGAGTGGTAAGGGTAGGCAATGGGGGTCAAGTGACTTGCCTTGGGTCACACAGCTGGGAAGTGTCTGAGGCCGGATTTGAACCTAGGACCTCCCGTCTCTAGGCCTGACTCTCAATCCACTGAGCTACCTACCTGCCCCCTAACTAACTGTATCTTTGATCATTCACTTAGCCTCCTGGAAATTCAATTTCTGAATTTGTAAAGGGAAGGGGTGGGGGGCGCATGTTGTCCATACTGCCTAACTCCAAGGATTCTTGAGAAGAAAACATTATGTAAAACTTGATATATAATGTGATTATTATTACTTTCAAGATTTTTCATGTTTTGTCTGGTAGGAATATGTGGTTTTCTACTTGGATGGTTAATGAGACCACTTCTAAATGTCCTGTCAGAATGAGTCTTGTGAACCCTGGAAGTTGTTGAACAAGGAACTAATTGAGGACTTCAGTTTTCAAAAGACAGAATGAGCTGATAACTTAGAATGGTTATTTGTAGAAGCACAGGAATAATCATGGAAGAATAGTTAAGGTAGCCCTAAATTAGCTCAAAAGATTCTGTGACTGATAGGAATGCTTCAGATTTTTATAGTTTTTTTGTTTGTTTGTTTGTTTTTAGGAGTATAACAGAAAAGAGAAAAATCTAAGAGGGAGTAGAGAGATGCTCAGAGTGGGCGGAATGATAATGAACAACAGAAAAAAGGCAAAACTACCTAATCTTATTTTACTTCTGCATTCTCTGCCAAGGACAGTAGTCTTTGTTCTAGAAAGTACAGCAGAAAAAAATGGCTAAAGGGGAACTCAAACAGTATAAGAACAGATGTAATAAAAGAGAAGAGTACCTACTTACCTCTATGGATTCAAATCATGAGATCCAAATAATCTACAGCTTGGTGTCCTGAAAGAACTTGAAGTTGTAATTGATGAGCCATTGTAAATTATCTTTTCAGGACTGTGGAAAATGAGAAAAGGTCACAGGAAAGCACAAATATCAACCCAAAATTTTTTAGGAGAAGAGTCAAGTCTATTAGTGAGAGAGCTCTACTTCCATTCTTCCAGGGAGGGAGGAGAGGGATTGAATATATAATCAAAGGACTCACTAATGAATATCTAGAAAAGAATGTTGTGGCCACAAGTGTCAGTATATCTTCACTATGAAATATCCTGCTAATTTTGTGTGTGTGTGTGTGTGTGTGTGTGTGTGTGTGTGTGTGTGTGTGTGTG
>NC_058131.1:194349985-194356445 GCF_016433145.1 Gracilinanus agilis | reverse complement strand
GTGTGTGTGTGTGTGTGTGTGTGTGTGTGTGTGTGTGTGTGTGTGTGAAATTATGCCTTCTCTAGTGTAGAGAGGGGAAGAAGGGAGAGAGATACTTTGGAACATTAATGTAACAAAAAATGTTTAAAAAAAAAAAGGAAAGAAAGAAAAAATCTGCCAGACTAATTTTTAAAATGGGATTGCTAATCTAATCTAGTAGTTTAAGAGAATATAGTTGATACAATGTCAGAGTATTTGAGAGTCCATCATATTCAAATATGGTTAACTAAGAATGGAACAAGCTGGCCCAGGTGTCAAACATAATAATTAATGATATAATATCTTCATGGGAAAAAATGGTCTCTAGTGGGGTAGGTCATTGATTTGTACTTGGCTCTTTACTGCTTAACATGTTTATCAATGATGTGGATATAGATGTAGATGTTATGCTACTTAGTTTTGGGGGCAACATAAATCTAGGTGAAATAGTTATAGCATAGTAGAGTATAATTGCCATCCATAATGATCTTGTCAAACTAGAACACTGAAATTATCTAAATAAGATGCAATTGAACAGGGAAACATCTAAATATCTGACACTTGGGTTAAAAAATAATCTTCAGAAATAAAAAAATGGCTATAGCCTAGCTAAATAAAAGTTTATTTGAAAAAAAAAAACAAGGCTTTTAGAGTACCACAAGTTTAATATGAATAATGATTATATGTCAAAAAGCTAAAATTATCTTAGGCTATTTCAAGAAAGGCTTAGCAACTAGATATAAGGAGACAATAGTTTCTTTTTAACATGCACTGATCAGACCACATCTAAACTATTATACTTATTTTCAGGGCACCACGTTTTAGGAAGGATTTTGAAAAGATAGAGATCTTCCAGATAAATGCAAGAATAATGAAGAGCTTTGAAATCCCATTATGTGAAAATACATTGCATGAACTTGTGAAGAAGAGTGGGGTGGACATGAGGATTGGAAGGAAGAGTATACAGATTTGTTCTACTTGGACCTAGAAAGAAGCACTTGCAATACTTAGGGGTAAGAAGAGAAAGAGGAAACAATGAAAGAGTGGTTGTAGATATAGGAAAACAAAGAGAATAGGTTTTTATGGCAGTCAAAGGGAAAAAAGTATCAAGAACAAGGGACTGGTAACAAATGCTAAAAGAAATTCAAAAATGATGAGGATTTTGGATTTGGTAAATAGGAAGTAATTGGTAACTATTGAGAAGGCAGTTTTAGTAAATGCTGCAGGTAGAACTCAGATGTACGGCAAGAAGAGGTTATAGGTATTATAAAGTCCAAAATATGTATTTTCCAGACAAGAACACTGACTTTCAGAGAAGCAAAGTGAGAAGTGTGTTGAACAAGGTCTTAAAGGAAATAAATAAGAAAGCCAAGGTCACATTCAGAAGTTTTGACTCCATATTTGGGAATTTTTATCCATATATCATATTGTTGCGGAAGAGTAACTATTTAGTGATGAAGTAGAATCATTGAATATAGACTTCAAGAGGAAGGAAAGCCAAAAGAGAGACAGCCACAGACAGAAAGAGAGAAAGAAACAAAGAGAGAGAGACAGAAAGAAGGTAGGAGGGAGAGAAGGAAAGGGAGAAAGAAAAAATAGAGAGGGAGGAGAGACAAAGGGAGAGGAAGATAAATAGGAAGAGATGATGGATGAGGAATGAGGAGAGAGAAAGGAAGAGGAATAGAGAGAAAGAATGAAAACAGAAGCTTGAAGGAATAGCAGCAGACATGTTAGTAAAAGTTTTATAATCAGGTCACTGAAAACACAACACATTTATAGGTTTATTCTGCATTAAATCATCTTCTTCATTGATTTCTTAAGTTAGGAAAATTATCAATAAATCAAACCCTTATTTGTAGCATTTGATGATGAAATGTGGACAATGAAAATTTAACAATATGTCCTCAGAATCTGTATTACCCAGCTCCAGCACATCTCAGACAGTAGCAGGGTCAAGAAAGGAAATATTTTATGACATGGTAGATGTGAATGTGATATAGGCTTAAGGGAAAGAACCAATGAAAAGGAAGAAATGAATAAAGTAGGAGCAAGAATATAACTATGGAACAGGATTTCCAGTGATTTAGAAGAGCCTTTGGAGTTAGGTCATAGGTCAAAGGCTTTACCATAGAAAGAATAGGCATTCCTTATGAGCTAAGAGTGAAAGAGAGAGAGAGAGAGAGAGAGAGAGAGAGAGAGAGAGAGAGAGAGAATGAAAGGGGGTAGATAAAGAAGCAGATATATTGAAGTAAAGAGGAGGCAAATTGAGAGAGTGTGAGGGTGACTTTGTTCTTTTTAGCAAAGCTTCTGGCAAGATTATCTGGTGAGAATGAGGAGGGCGATATTTGGGGTCAAGGAGAGTGGGAAGAGTTTGGAAGCGCTGCTATATAGAATGTAATAGGAAGTCTGGAGGAAATAACTGACAGGATTGCAGGCCATTGCTGAGGGCCCAATTAAGTTTAGATAGTATGACTTCATAGTGGACCCAGTAGACCGCTTTCTGAGTTGGTCTACAAATATTTGGCAGAATAGGAGTGGGGATAATAATTGGGATTTATGTAAGGTTTTCAAGTTTACACAGTTCCTTCTATGTATTACTCCTTAAGCCTCACAACATTACTGGGAGGCAGATATACTATAGGCAGCCTAATATGTATTTTAGAAAGGAGAAATTGGTTTCAGCTAGGTAACAAGTCAATTAACTAGCAGGGTCCAATGGAGAAGTAAAATTTGAAACTATATCACCTGAATAGCAAATTCAAAGTTGGATCCACAGTGCCATATTGTTTTTTCGAATGAACAAAACAACAATTAAGGGTTAAGCAAGGCAAGGAACAAAAACAGTGAAAGGTTAAAGCAAGAAATTCTAGGGTATAATGGAAGACATTGTAGAAATGGCTGGCCCATGATATCTAGACTGAATATTATGGAAAATGAAATAAAAATGGGTTTTCTACTCTTTGTATTAAAAAGGATGAGAAGAAATTATAATGATAAAGAACAATATTAATGGAAGTGTAGGAGTAGGAAAGGTTTAAGGATAGGACATTTTGGCCAGAGTGAATACATTAAGAGTTTGAGACCTTAAAAACAAAGTAGTTCCAGATAATTAGGAGGCCTAAGGTAGCCTTGCTGATGGTAAAGTGGAACATTTTCCTAGAAATAATTCCATGAGATAAGGAGTGCAAGGGTAATTATTTTTATTTTGAAAATGAGGAAATGAAGACAAAAAAAGTTTAAAGCACTTAGTCCACATCACATACCAAGAAAATGTAAACCAATTTTTTTTAAATCCAGATTTCCTGATTTAAAAACCAACAAAACAAGTACATCAAGAATATAGGAAGGTTATCAGTTTAGATAATATAGTCAATTAAGGATTATCTAGATCAAAGGTATGAAACATGCATGCTATTCACAACACTTTGGAAGGTTTCCCAATCCAGATTAAAATGCAATTGGGAAATATTTAACAAAATGAATAAAAATGTTAAAATACAAATGTTATTGTATTTTAAAATAAATTAATATGCAATACACAGGGCTCCTTATATATACATTAATGACCCCATTTTTATTTTGGTTTGACACCAATGATGTAAATAATCCAATATTGAGGAGAAACTGAGCCTCTAGGATAAATCATTAAAAGATGTGACTGAATGTCTTCCAGATTATGAAATTGTGGCATAAATGGGGGGAAATATATCTATAAATTTTATGAGCTACAAGGAGAAGGGTCTTAGTAATGGCAGAGCAACATGGGTCTGGAAGGAGCAGGAAGTAGGATTGTAGGTTCCTAATTGAATGGCTTTTAAGATATCCTCTTGTTCAACCACTTCGTCTTAACAAGTGAGAAAACTATCCTAGAATGGTTAACCAAAGTCATACACTGCAAATATAAAGCAGAACAGAAATTTGAACCCAGTTCCTGTGACCAAATCTAGACCTCTTTCTAATATGTTGAATGAGATGATTGCTAAGATCCCATTCAGCTCTAAATTCTAGATACAGGCCGGAGGTTTATTGTATTTAAGAGCAGCCTATAAATTTATGTAAAGAAAAACTTCTTCAAAATTTGAATGATTACTTCCCAAATAAGAAAGTAAGCCTTTTTTATAAGTAAGCAATCCTAATTGCTATTAGAAGGTACTTCTAGAGATCCCAGTAGGTCAAGTGAATAAGGATGTGAAAAGGATAATAATACTGGTGATAGCTGAGTTTTCAGGGCTCTAACAGATTAATTTTTTAGGAGCAAAGTCTTGTTCATTCAACTGATTTTGCAACCTGTAGACTAGAGGCCAGAGGGTATAGACAAATGTCTAGAAATCTTCTATGGAAGTGAGTGAAGAAAGGGGTCATTAGGCCAGAAGACCATTCTCTGCCACAATTGTGGCTTTGCTATATGCATTACTGCGCCCAAAGGCCTGAAATGAGTTCAGTTTGCTATATGTCAGGAAAGCTTATTGTAGAAATAATGCTTCAGGGACTTAGATATTCCATTCTGCATTGAAGGTAATTTATTTAGTGTAGTGCTGCTGCAGAAAGTTTGGCCAAAAAACCCCCTCCCATATAAAATACTAAAGTTATGGGATTTTGTAGCAGATTTCTTTGTCCTGGACCTCAGTTTACTAATCTGTCAAATGAAGAGGAGTTAGACTAGAGGATTGCTTGTCTTATCTTAATGCTTATATGATGAGAGAAGTGATTAGGGTATAGATTAGTTCAATATTGAATCCCAGAATTTAAAAGCTCACAGGGAATCCTGGATATCATCTCATCCAGCTCCCTCATTTTTGAGTTAGTAAAATAGTACCAGAGGGGATAAATGAAGTGTTCTCTCCATACGTCAGTTTCCCCAGACTATTTTATCTGTATTTCTCCTATACCTCTATCAAATTGTACCTTAAACTACAATATTCTGTGTATCTGTCATGTAGTTCCTTGATAGTGTAAACTATATAATTTTTCATCTTTATATCGCTGGATCCTAGCACATAGTATATGCTACAGAGAGATAGAGAAGTAACTTGTCTGTAACTTAATGACTTAGAGAATTGCTTGGAGCCCTCAAAAATTAAATGACTTGACTATGGTCACATAGTTACTACATTATTCATTTATTAAACACCTACTGTGTTCCAGCCACTAGGCTAAGCATTATGGAAGCAAAGAAAGATAAGAGAGTCCTTGACTAGCTTGAGAGCTTCTACTATAACAAGGGAGGCAAGGCAACATGCAAATATCTATATTTGAACAAGCTATATGCAGGATAAGTAAAAAAAACTACTCACCAAGGTAAAGCTATAGAATTAAAAGGCATCTGACAAAGCTTTCTGTAGAAAGTAGAATTTCAATCAGGACTTGAAGGAAGCCGGAGAAGCTAGGAAGCAGAGATGAGTAGGGAGAGTATTCCAGGTATCAGTCAATAGCCAGGGAAAGTGCCCAGAATCAAAAGATAGAGTGTTTTGTTCAAAGACAGCAAGGAGGTCATGGTTGCCAGATCAAAGAATACATCTAAGGGAAAATTAAGGTTTAAATAGACAGGAATGGCATAGAGGTGAAAGGATTTTTGAAAGGTTCTGAATGCCTTGTGATTTTATATTTAATCTTGGAGATGATAGGGAGCCATTAGAGCTGATTTAGCAGGGCAGGTGACATGGTCAGACTTGAACTTTAGGAAAATCACTTTGGTCACTGAATGGAAAATAGATGAGTGTTGTAGTAGGCAGAGCAACCAATAGGTTATTGTAATAGTACAGGTGTGCAGTGATGAGGGATTGCAAAAGGACAGTGCAGGAGGAGATGAGGCATATTATCAGAGAGGAGAAGTGGATATACAAGAGATGTTATAAAGGTAAAATCAAGATGTATTGGCAACAGATTGGATATAAGTGTTGAGAGAAAGTTATGAGTCAAGAATGCCACCTAGGCTTTGAGCCAGGAAAATTTCAAGGGTGGTGCTGCCCTGAAATAATAATAGGGAATTGTGGAAGGAGGGAAGGTTTGGTGAGAAAGATAATGAATAGAGTTGCAGACATTCTGATTGTAAAACATCCAAAAGGCAGTTGGAGATGCAAGATTGCAGAGAAGTTAGAAATAGACAAATAGATTTAAGAATCATTAGGATAGATGATAATTGAATTTGTAGATGATGATGAGATTACTGAGAGTATAGATGGAGAAATGAGCTTGCAAGAAAACTGAGGAGTGGTCAGATGGGTAGGAAAAGAGACAGGAAGCAGTAATATTCCCCCAGATCTAGAGATAAGAGAGAATCAAGGAGAATGTGATTGGCAATATTAAAGGCTTCAGAGAGACGGAAAAGGAAGAGTACTAAGGAAGTATCATTAAATTTGGCATTTACAAGATTGCTAGTAACAAAGTCATGAATAGAATCCAGAATTCTTCTTCCAGGGCTAATGTGATATATATATATATA